>NC_056748.1:747041415-747283915 GCF_019279795.1 Protopterus annectens
TAAAAAAATGACTGTTTTTAACATTTCTTTTAAACACTGAGGAAGGACTGTTTGTCTGAAAGCTTTATCTTATTAAACTTGCTCAAAGTTGTGGAGTGTGCTTTTTCTTTGTTATTGGACTGTTGCTGTTTGACTCCACTTTACCATTCTTGTTCACCTTTTTCGCATCATTTGTTGTTTTGTCTTGTTTTGGTGAACTGGTGGATGCAGGGCTTTAACGAACATTTATATAATGACACAGTCTGCCATTTTAGAGAGTTGTTCTATGGGTTGGTCCCTGCATAATTTGCTGCTACGAGAGAATTCGTTATTACATTGTACAGACTCAATAATAAGTGCAGGTGTGTGTATCTCGAATGGGGCATCTCAGAGGAATGATTTTTGCCTCAAAATCCAAACCCTAGAACATAAAGTTAAAACATTCAAAAAGCTGCAGTGGCAATGTTACAGTTTCCTTGCTTATTTGGACTTAGGTATTGTCCCAAGGGGCTTACGTGTTTTGAATATGCCCTCATATGGGAATACCTATCCTGAGCTCTTCAAGAAATGGCAGGAGCTCAATATAAAGCTCAGTATGAGTTATATGCAACTAATGAATGATTTTTTTGTCAGTAAAAAAGACGAACTATGCCTGGAAATAGAGACTCTGGAAAAAACAGGTTTCGAGCTCTGTGATATTTAATGAATGCATCTCCCTGTTTGACAATATGCTGGGTAGGCTATGTGCTTATAATAAACAACTTGAGAATACTAAAAGAAAGAAGTTACAGCATAATATTAATGATTTTAACAATGGCCAGATTTTTTCTTGGCCGAAGCATTCTTCTTCTTTACATACCTCTAAGGTACAACGTACCACGTGGGGCTCTATGTATGAGTTAGATACTTTTGAGCCCTTAACCAATCAGCAACGACTAGTGGCAACTGAAAAAACACTATTGGAGCATGAGTCTGTTTCCAACCAATCAATTGCAAACAGAGATGTGATAGTAATGTCATCAATCTCGAGCAGTGCTAAAGAGGATCCTGCTAAGAGAACCAACGAGTTAAGTCTACGAGCGTCCTCTCAAAATGAAAATGTGAACAGTAAACGCACGGAAAATGGTCTTATCCCTTTTTTAAAAGGGAAACAGCAGATAATGGTGAATTTACCCGAGAAAGTATTAACGCAGAAGCAGGATTTGTCAAGGAGGTGCTCAGTCTCGAGGGAGGTTCAGGAACCGGCCGGTGACATGAAGCAAATTCAACAAGCAATAGTAAGTTCTGTTGGGACTGTATTTGATAATTTGGACACTAGTAATGTAATGATTAGTAATTCACCTGTTGTAAATGTATCCAACTATATACTTTCAAGTGCTGAACTTTCTTTGCTGTCTCTTGGTATAAAGTTTGTACCAGCAGGAATGGACAATTTAGTTAATGCTGTGGCTGATTTAAAGTTATTTGTACTTAATTTGAACTTGAAAAATATTTTTAAAGACTCAAACACAATTATGTCTATGTCTTGTAAAAGGACAACACTTTTATACCTTCAAGTGGCCTGGTTGTTTCTGTATTTAATGATATTTGTAAGAAACAGATTCGTGAGCTGTATGACAGAAACTCTTTTAAAAAACTTTATAATTTAACAAATGAAGAATTTAATGCCCTTAAAATGTTGCAAGATAATAATTAAGGAAGCTGATAAGGGTGGTAGTATTGTTTTAATGAATGTTCATGATTATGTAGATGCAATAAATGACTTGTTTACTGATGTGCAGACTTTTAAATTGATTTATGATAAAGATGTTAATGACATTATTAGTAAAATGAATATGTGCATTTATGATTTGCAGCTGATGAATGACATTGACATAGATACGGTTAATTTTTTTACTGTATCTTGTCCTACCATCCTGGTATTATATGCCCTGCCTAAAATACACAAATCTTCCATTAAGCCTCCAATGAGACCTATTATCTCTGGAAGGGGGTGGGCAACAGAGCCCCTATCAATATATCTACAAAATACTTTGAAGAGGTTTTTGAAATTTGTACCTAGTTATATTAAGGACACTGGAGATTTTTTAACACAATTGTATGCTTGGTATAGTGGTACCACCTTAAGAACTTTTTCATTAGTGACCCTAGATATAAAACACCTTTTACCATCATTCCTAATAGTTATGGAATTGAATGGATAAGGGAGATACTTTATGAATATGGTCAGTACTCAGCTAGACAAGTTGAAACCTATTGTGAGCTCCTAGAATTGGTACTGGAGAATAACATTTTTATTTTCAACAAACAAATATATCACCAGGTATCAGGGGTAGCAATGGGTTCTGTGATAGTGGATACCTATGCTGATTTAACCTTAAGTAAATGGGAGTAGGTTTATGTGTTTGGTGAAAGGAATATGCATGTTTCTAAAATCCTCTTCTATAAGTGTTTTGTGGATAATATTTTTTTTGATTTGGCAAGGTACCAGGGATGAGTTAAATTACATTTTTATTTATCTAAATCATACAGCTGATTTTTTGAATTTTGAAATGAAGTGTTCAGAAACTGAGATACATTTCTTGTATGTTAAGTTACAGCTCATAGATCATGGTGTAGATATGTGCATTTATAGGAAGGAAGTGCAAGTGAAAAAATATCTTCATAAAAGTAGTATGCATGCTAAGCATACATTCATGGGCATTACTAAAAGTCAGTATCTACGAGCAAGTAGATTGAATACTAGGTCTGATGTCTGTATCGAACAGATGCAGGAAATGACAAATTAATTCTTAATGAGAGGTTATAATTCCAGGGAACTTGAGTTAACAAGAGGTGAAGTGATAGAGAAGAGGGATTCAGAGGCCAAACCATATTTTTCTAACTATGATAGTTCTACCTCTGATATATCAGTCTGGCACAACACAGCCTCTGAGATATTTGATGACCTATAGTAGGGCCAGCCAACCCACTGAGCAGATTATCAGAAATAATTAGGATATTCTGAATGTCATACCTGGCCATGAAAAGTGGTAGCCTGCCAAACCCCTTTTTACATATAGAAATTGTGAGAGTTTAAAGAAGCATTTATATAGAGACTTTAGCTTTAATAAGAGATGTATTATAAGTTTTAATAAGAAAGGGACTTTTCCCTGCCATAATTGCCCTTGCTGTTCAGAAATTATTCAATCCACTGAATTTATACATCCTGTCAGTAAAAAGAAGTATTAGTTTCATTGTACAGCTACTTGTAACACCTCTTATGTTATCTATTTAGCTACTTAACTCAAGGCGATTCAGAAGACTAAAGCAGAGAGGAAATATCCTCTCCAATGTTCAAGAGCCCATGCTTCCTCTTGCTGAAGGAGAGGAGGACAGTGACGATGACTGGGGTTTCAGTGGTCTTTTTTATGAGGATGTTCAAGACCCCATGGGGGAGAGTGTGGCCTCCACTGTATTTCACTGCAGAAATAATAGACTGCAGTTTTCCATTATACCACAAGGTGGAGCTCCTTTTCAGGAATATAAAAGACTGTTACGAAAGTGAAAGAGCGAAGATGGGAACACTAGCTGAAGGAGGGAAGACTGAAAGACTTGCTGAAGGGAAAAGGGCCTTGCAGCATGACTGGATTTTTTTTCTTCTAGTGTTTTGGGACAGAGAAGTGAGGTAGCAGTTTGTGTCTGTCTCTTGCTGAAATCCTGGATGATGGTATTTTGTGGATTCAGGAGAGAAGTCTGAAACCAGTAATTCCACACCTGTATATGATTCAGCAAGAAAAGGAGTTCCCTTGGGCCTAGTGCAGAGATGCCATAGATGAATACCAGAGTTCTGGCGGGTGATTTTCCATTTTTCTCATCGGAGGAACTGCTGTGCCTGGTCGCTGGGATATTCTCGATGGAGTGGAGAGAGGCTTTTGGCTGTCATTTGTTTACATTTTAAGATTGTGGATCCCCTAAATGCTTTGTGGATTACAAATAGCTGGGATCCATATGAGCTACAACCTTGGGCCCCATGATGCCGGCAGTAGGACTGTAAGTAGTCATTGGGCAGTGAACAGGGTACAATAGAGTGTCTCATAGTTGGTCTGTTTAGATTGATCTAGGAGGTTGCCTTAAACACTCTTTATTGTTAAATAACATTGCATTTTCTCATATTTGTATTGTTGCATTATAAAACTTTATTGTTCAGTGACATCGCATTTTGCTCGTGTTAGTACTGCTGCCTTCAAGAATCTTTACTGCTCAATGGGATTGCATATTTTTTCATATCTATACTGTTGTATTATAACCTTCTTTTCCCTCAATGACATTGCATTTTTCCCATGTTTGTATTGCTGCATTATAAAACCTTTACTGCTCAGTGATATTGCCTTTATGTGCATGTTTGAATGTCAAGATCTTTTCTGTTGAGCTCTGGGGAAGGGGATAAATGTATGGTTTCATTAAATGCGTATCTTACTCTGCCTTACTGCTAACTGGTGCACTGTTGAAATAATTTGTTTGTTGTTGTGCTATTGCCCATTAAAACTAAAGTGTCACCTAAAATAAAATCTGTTATCACTTGCCACCTTGGGGTGTTGGGCCTAAAGAAGGGGTGTTACCAGGGTCAGGTAGGAAGGAACCCATATCTGCTTCATCTACACCTGCAGGTATGCTACACATACAAGAGAATGATGAATCCCACAACTTTCTTTTTAGAGTCATAGATATTTTGTATCCAAACTCTAGACATGGTGACTTTGTTAATAGGTTGGGCTTAAAAGAATATGAATGGATTGTTCGTTTTCAGGCTGATGTTTTTCCTGGTTTAAATAAGCAAATAACACTTAAGTCAATACTGAAGCTTAAACAGCAGCAGCTTAGTTGATAATAACAATAAAAAAAGTTTTTCCTTATTTTATAATAATCTTTTCTATATTAAGATGTGTTGTTTTATTAAAAATTTTTAAATTGGTTGGTATTTTTCAATAGTGTAGACTATGTCATGTGATGTGCTTTTGAATTGTTTAAAAAGATGACTGTTTTTAACATTTCTTTTAAACACTGAGGAAGGACTGTTTGTCAGAAAGCTTTGTCTTATTAAACTTGCTCAACGTTGTGGAGTGTGCTTTTTCTTTGTTATTGGACTGTTGCTGTTTGACTCCACTTTACCATTCTTGTTCACCTTTTTCGCATCATTCTATAATGTATCACCAATATGACATTACAATAGCTCTGATATAAAGTGTTAATTTTGTGCTTTCACTTTTAGAAGTTGTATTATGTAGTATGGCAGATGATATGTTTTGTGGTATAAGAGAAGTTCTCGTGTTGTATAGTAAAAATTTATCAGATAACTGTTAAGCATTGTGTTTGAGTGACGGATTTATTAGTTTGAAAGAAGTCAGGTTAATGTTGTGGAACGTGATGGGATAAGTGAGTAGGGGAGTAAGTTTTTATTTTGGCTGTATGTACATGTTGTCAGGAAAATAGAGGTACATGTTTGAGATATTATTTGTATATTCTGTATGGACATTTGCAATACAGTGGGGAATGGGACATTTACCTTGTCTCCACTGTAGTACAATCTTGGAGTTTGTATATTTAATTTGTAGGGGGTGTGGGGGTACAGGGGGGTTTTCCTACCTGCAGAAACATTGAAACAAGTGTGTTTGTTGGTTTAGTTATGTTTGAGGTGGAGGGGTATTTCTAAGGTGTGCATTGTAACATTCGATTTTATGAGATGTAAAGATTTAAATTTGCAATATTATGCAGTTTCATTTTTCTGAACTTTTGATGTTATGGTCTCAATGTTTTGTTGTTCAACATTATAGTAATTCAGTGTTTTGAAGACTTATATATATATATATATATATATATATATATATATATATATATATATATATATATATATACACATACACACACACACACACACACACACACACACACACACACACACACACACACACACACATATGTAATATCACAACATCTCGTATCAGCATTTGAGTCAGTAAGTGAAAGAGCTTTTAACTGTTATGCAGTGATATTTAACATCTATCATGTGCTTGTTTTGAATATTCAAAGTGTACTTTACCCCTGCAATTTGCTGCCTCTGGTTCCTCCTTTCCCCTCTATCTTTTCTGTTCAAAATAATCCCATTTAAATTTTCTTGATACAATGTTCAGTGTCAGTCCACCCTATCTGATTTTCTGTGTGAACAGATTTCTCCCCTCTTACCTCTGGTCTTTCCCCTCCATCCCACTGATCATTCTGTTATCTGTCTTCTGGATTCCTTCCAGTAGCCTGATACAGTTTTCCTTATATGACCTCCACAATGGTACACACTCCACAGACTGTTGCCTGGCCTGGTCCTGGTAGAGCAGATGCATTACATCTTTGCTTCCATAATCTGTCCCATAAAGATACACCCCAATGTTATGTCTGCTGCAACCACTTATTTATTTATTTGACATTTGTTGACTGGGAAAGTCCGACTGAGCCATTTCCCTTTTTCAGCGGTGGCCTGGGGAGAAACGCTACACAAAAAAACAAACATTGTTACAATTCATACTATTGAATAGAAAATATACGATTTGTGTTAAGTGTTCAAGAAGGCCTCTGCTTCTTCTCCTGGTGATCCATTCCAGATGTGATCAACACTGACACATCCTTTTCCCGCTCTGTTGCCATTAGTTCCACTCCTTCATATGATACTTCACACCAGTGCTGCCATGGCCTATGTGCTGTACTTTACATTTGTTTGGGCTCATCTGCTCCTCTTCTGCCCACTTGCTCAACTTTTTTAAATCCTTCCTTAGACTATTTTCCATACTCTATTGCTTTCTGTAACTCTGTGTCACCAGCAATAAATCTGATCCTGTTCTCTATTCCTCTATATATGTTTGAGACAAGCACACTTACAACTATTAGGCCCCACACCAACTCTTTGGAAAATCACTTGTCACTTTATGTATTCTTGACACAATCCCTTCTTACCAGCTTCCAGTGCAGCACCAACTCAAAAGTCCTGCTAAATTTCAGGTAGAGACAACTTCTACAAGTATTCCCTTGTCAAACGGGAGCCCTTGCAGTTTTCAAGGATTGCTGCAATCATTGGATGAGTAAAACTACAAGTACAAATGGAGAAAATGTACACTAAGTCAGTGGTTGGAGTATTTCAGAAAATTCCTGTTTATTCGGGGTACACTGGTCTTAGATTTAATATATATAAACAGATATGTGGGAGGTACAGTCCACACAGGAGAGTGAATCCCCATGAAGAAAAAGTAAGTTTCAGATTTTGGCATTTTTGTACAGTGAATTACACTTTACTTTCTGAAGTTACAAGACCTGCAGTTTCAAGTCTTGTGATAACAACATATCAAGTTCTCCTGTAATCCAGTTCTAAAAGACTCACTCACATTTGTCTGACAGCTCCTTTAGACCATTAACCCATGCTGATTTTTGCCTAGAGGCTTTTGTCTTTCAGAAAAGGAATTGACCTTTTCCTCAGGAATTCAGTACATGATTTTTCCTGCACTGCTGTTAAGCTGATAGAATATATATAAGCTGATAGAAATATAGTTTTGTGGATTATTTCTACTCCTTGTACATGGTACCACAGTTGTTGTCTTCCATTCCTCACTTACTTCAGCCCTTGATGATAATCTGTTGAAAACTTCCATTAGTGCATCTGTCCACACAGACCACGATTACTTAGGCTCATGGGAGGTAGCCCATCTGGTCCCTGTGTTTTTCCTCATTTAGAGAAGCCATTTCCCTCCCATCCTCCTCCTCTCTACCTAGTTCCCGGTGTTGGTATCCTAAATATACTGTACTGATTCATGATTATTTGAAACTGCCAGTAATATATCTAGCAAGGTTCATATTGTAACTGAATTGTAGTAATATGTGCAAGTTTTTCTCGAGACTACTTTTGAAAAATGAGACTTTTCCTTTATAGATAAATAAGAAGTAATAACAATTTCAAACTGGCTTCAGCAAATGACTGTTAAGAAAGTTAATTTCATTTTGTGTTCACATTGTATAGTCAAACACTTGTGCTCTACTTAGTAGAAAAGATGAGCAACAAACGCTGTCCTTCTCTGTATCCAGTGCCAAAATACGTTGCAAACGGGTAGCATATTTTCTGTGCTAGTAAAAAGCCAGACACTCATTTTCTGTCTTTTTTCCTCCAAAGGATTCTAAATAATTTCAGTACTTTCAAATTATTTTCCATGTTGTTCCGGGGCTACAAAAGGTAACTGCTTATGCATTTGGAATATCTGAAAGATTTTGGTGGGTTATAGTAATGTTTCATTTAATAGACAGTAGTCAAGGTGTCAGACTGACGTTAGTTCAAGCTATATAACCTGCCATGTTCCATTTAGGTCTGTATAGAATTAGAAACTTTTTAATCATCCATGAAATTATCCAGTAGCATTCTGAAATTTATGTTTAATACTGCCGTAACTGTTTCATCTGGTAAGGAGTTACAACACATCACTAATTCTTGACTAAATCAATTGCCTCATTGTGTAGTTTTTATTGGCATTCTTAACCAGCTGCAGAAGATGAACTCTTCTTAGCTTGACAGTGGGTATGTTCTGATGTATCATGCATTAAAACAATAATTTACTTCTCAGCACTATGAGCATTAGAATCATATACCCTTTCAAGCATTTGCATTTTAAATTATGTTGATTTTGTTAGCTTAGTCTGTTAGCATAAAACAGTGCAAAGTCACTCTTTTAATTAATTTTGGCTTCTATATAAATTCCAAACCCAGAAGATAACATTTGTTATATAAGAAGCACAATACAATGACACTTTTAAAACCTTTTAATACCAGAAATTTACATAATGATGAAATAAATAGTGTCAATGGAATCTGATATAGCAAAGTATTCCTTTGCTGTTGTTTTGTCATACCATTTAACAAATGTGAAATTTATGTAAGTCTTCATAATTGTGTCAACATAGCAAACAGTCTGCAGTGTTAAATAATTTCAAAGGGAATAGTAACTCTCGAGTGGTTACTATATAAACAGGTCACATTTCTCTTATGAAAGGGGAAAGGGTAGCTTAATAATTCATTAATGTATTTATTTACTGCATTTGTCAAATGAATAGATCCCACAGGGCTAACATCCCATTTCAGAGGAGGCTAGGAATAAAATGATATATGGCAAAGGTAATACACTCACAAATTAAAAAAAAAAAAGAAAAACTCATATTACTGTAGTGTAAAGGGCAAATAAAGACATAGCAGTCACAGTGTGGAACTGTATTGGTGCTAAGTACACTAGTTATTACAAAACAGAGAAGTAAATAGCATAGACTATATTTTAACAAAGAACGACAGCTGCAGAAAAATTAGATGCAAACGACAGGGATTAATGAAAAGATCACTTCTGTAGAAGAGAAAATAATTGTTTCACTTCAGAGACATCCAGGAACATAATATTACTGCAGTCAAGATGTTAGAAAAAATACTTACTATATATAACATAAACACAAGTAAACTGTAAATTGTGTTTGATAGTGGAAGAAAAGTTGTGTAACGAGAGCATTCTAAAATGGGTTGTAGTTATATATAGAGCTAATTAATGCAAGCTGGTATGCTTTTTTCTTTTTTTTTCATTTTACCTACTTTCCCGGAATGTGTCTACTGTGCCTAGTTTTGCATCTGAAAACATGTTTTTGTGATGCGTATACACTTACATTTTGTGAAATCATTATCAGCCCCCTTTTTCCCATTTTTTTTTCTACATGGGGTCAGGGTGTCGTGTTAACTGTCACCAACTCTCTCGATTCAGTGCCACTCTCCTGCCTTCTTCAACACTCATGCCTGACTGTCGCAGATCTTCTTTCACACAATCCATCCACCTCTTTGCTGGACATCCTTGTTCCCTCTTACCTTCTTCCTGTCTGTCCCAAATCTTCCTCACCAGATTGTCTTCTGCTTTTCTGTACATGTCCAAACCACCATAATCTGTTCTTTTTGATATTTTCTGCAATCAGAGCTACTTTGGCTTCTGCTCTTATGTCCTCATTTCTTTGTCTGTCCCACAGTGTGCATCCTACCTCCCTTCTCAGGCACTTCATTTCCATCACCTCTAGCTTCTTCAACTGTTCTGCCTTTACTGCCAGGTTTCTGTACCATACAGTAGTACTGGTCACACCACTGTGTTGTACACCTTACTTTTCAGCTTGTTTGGCATTCTTCTGTCATAGACTACACCTGACACTATATGCCAGTTGACTGCAGCCCTTCTGTTTCTAGCTTTCATCTCTTCGTTCAGACTTCCCTTCCCCTCAACCACCCCTCCCAGATACTTGAAACTGCTTATCTGTTCCACTATCTTCCCTTCTATCTCTATTCTCAGCTTCTTCTGATTTCCCCAATTTGCTGCCATTACCACCATATTATCTCTGCTTAGTTTCATCCCATGCACCTTCAGTTTTGCATTCCATTCTCCTATCCTTTGCTGAAGTTCTAGCTCACAGTCTGGCTGTCTGAATACAGCAAGTTTGTTGATTTGTTCCCTCTGCCCTGTTTGCTAATGTAGTCCATCACCAGTATGAACACCAGTGAGCTCAGACCTGAACCCTGATGTACAACCATTTCCATTGGGAACCCCTCTGTGAGGCCAAATGCTGTTTGTACTTGAGTCAATGAGTCCATAGCTTGCAGTAATTCTACCAATGTTTCTGGGACTTCAAACCACCACAGTACTGCCCAGATCAGCTTTGTTTGGACCTTGTCATATACTTTCTCCAAGTCTAGGAATGCCCAGTTGGACTCTGTCCTTAACTCTAGCTTCTTCTCAAGTATCTGTTTCACTGCAAACATTGGGTCAACTATGTTGTATACTGATCTGAATCCGAACTGCTCATCTCCCATCTTACATTTTAATACTCTGCGTATCCATTTATCAATCACCCTCTCTAGAACTTTCATGCAATATGATAGGAGGTTGATGCCTCTACTGCCCACAGTTCTGGATGTCCTCTTCATTCTTGTACACTGGCACGAGTATGCTTATTCTCCAGTTATGTGGGATATGCCTTTCTCTCCACACTGCTATTAATACTTCCCTTATCTCATCCAGCATCTTTATCATATCTGCTGTCTCCTCATCTGATCCTGCTGCTTTCCCTCACTTCATTTTCCTTAGTGCTGTTCTTACTTCTTCTAGGGTGGGCTCCTCTTCATCTCTCATTGTACGCTGTTTATGGAGCAGTAGAGCTTCTGTGGGGTTTTCTTCATTCAGAAGCTGCTGGAAATATTCCTTCCATCTACCTTTGATGTCCTGCAGACTGGTGAACAGGTTGTTGCAGGCTGTTGTTGGCATCCCTTATGAAGGGTGTCTGACCATCTTCTTTATGTTTCTGTCTTTGCCTTGTAACCTGATATAGTTTTTTTGTGCAACTTACTGAGTCACTTTCCAGAAGTTGGTGGAGTGCCTCCGATGCCCTTTTCTTTGCAACTTCTTTCTTAGATTCTTTGTTAGCCAACCAATAGTTTTTCCTAGTCTGGTCAGTCTCTTCTGTCTCTTACTTCTTCCTGCACTCCTTCTTTCTTTGATGACTCCCTGGGCTTCTGCATTCCACCACCAGCTTTCCTTATGTACCTTATTTCCATACCTGGCTCGACCACATATCTTTTCTGTAGCCCTAACACATGCTGTTTTTAGGCTCTGCCATTCTTGTTCAACTCCACCTATTTCCTCCTCTTCTTGGGTGTTAGATCCCTGAGTAATTCCTTGAGCTGCTGTACTTTCTCTCCAGTCAACTTCCAGGTTTTCAGCCTGGTCTCTGTTGACCTTAGAGCCTTCTCTGACCACTGCTTGCAGCTTATTGTGGCAACTAGGGGTTTATGTTGTGGGCCAATTGTTTCACTGGGATGACTTTGCAGTCATGGATTCTACGTCAGTGCCTTTTCATTAACAGGAGGAAGTCTACCTGAGTTGCATTTGGCTATTCTTGTATGTGATCTTGTAACTGTCTCTCTTTCTGAACCATGTGTTGGCTACTATCAACCAATTTGCCAGACAGAAGTCTAGAATGGCTTCTCTGTCTATATTCCTGTTGTGTCACCCATGTGGACCCAGGCAGGCCTCATATCCTGGTCTGTCCCGATATGTGCATTCAAGTCACTCATTATCAACACCAATTCATGTTGTCCTGCTTTATCTAGTAGGTCCTGCAACTGCTGTCTGAATGCACTCTTTTCCTCACTATCACAACCCTACTGTGGGGCACAAGATGAGATTATGAATACTGCCCTATCATTACACTGGAGTCTGATTGTCATGAGTCTGTCATTAATTCTGATATCCCTCACTGCCTTCTGAAGCCTCTCCATCATCACAATTCCTACACCATTTCTAGCCTGTCCCCCCTCCTAAGTAGTAGAGTCTGGATCCCAAGCCAAGTGGCTTTGCTGCACTGCCCTTCCATCTTGTCTCTTGGATACATAGGATGTCCAGCCTCCTTTGTATCATCATGTCATCCACTTCCAAGCTGCGTTCTGTCAGTGAACCTACATTAAGCGTAGCAATTCTCAGTTCATGTTTGGAAGGTTGGTTGGTTTTACATCCAGATTTCACTCAACAAGAGCTATCCCAGGTAACCCAGGGTGGGCAACTATACACTGGCTGGCCAATAACTTATTTTAACCCAAGGCTGCTGGGCTTTATGGCAGGCACACACTGGCCAATAGGGGCACATATACCCCTTCCACCATTAGCAAGGGTCCCTTGCAAAGGTCAGAGTAGGCCGGGTCCTCAACCCACTTATCACCGGTAACTACCCATGCCCATTTTTGGTGACATTAGTCAATATGACTGAATCACCTAGAGCCATATTTTATACCGTCAAGTGGCTAGCCCTGCCATGGTGTGCAGTCTGTGGTCTGTGTTCTTTTCTCCTATCTTGAGGATACTGCGCACCACAGTAGGTGCCTAAAGTGGTTGGTCTGTACAATTCTTCAAGTTACATTTTGTGAAACTAGACTAAAAATAAATCACTGACTCCCATTCTTTAATGCTTTCAACAAGCACTACTGATTTCTGAACCCCGCATCCTCCCAAATAACATGTGGATTTTATTTCATCTCACAGGAAAGTGTCAATAAAGGGAGGTTTAGATTGCATGATAAAATTAGGATGCAGTGAAGGTAATAAATAAAAATAAAGATGACTGAGGAAACTGATTAGAAAGTTACAGTATATTCAGCATTTCTAATGCCAGTGTCAACACAAACATGCATATTGTTTTATTAATTTAACTTTTGAATATAGATCCATGGTGAAAGGAAAAATATAAGTACCCATTTTGTAGCAAAATACTAGACCAAATGGGGACTTGAAATGAACAGAACAGGAGAGAAACCAGTGTGAGAAGAAATTTTTTTTCAAGCATGGTTGTTAAGGACTATAGGGAGGTAAGTGTTGATTGACTGAGGTAAGAAGGCAGTGTGGAAATAAAGTAATGATAGGAAACAGCAGATCTTGAATAAATGCCACACTTAAGGCACTGTAACTGAGTATGTGCATTTGTGAATGTTCAAGTTATGTAAAACCAATTTATGTATCAGCTGTTAATGTGGTCCAGAACTTTGTAAATTCACCAAGCACATTGACTCCACAGTTGAGTATGTGATCTGTCGATCAGGTGACTATTCCGTAAGGATAATGTTGTACCCAAGAAGAACTAAGACAATTGGTATAGTAGTATTATATACAACAACCTGTTGGTCATGGAAAACTGAAGGAATTTCATACTAGCTTCAGAGATGTATTATCCAAGAACAGGAATTACATCATGCTGATATATTTATTCCCAGGTTCAGCAGAAAATACAGACACTATATTCTAGGACCATACCTTTCAACTTCTTTGCTAAAGAATTCTGGACAAAACCAAACATAATGCATATACAAAGACTCAGAATCAGAGTTAATTTTAAATTATTACTCTAATTCACGTAAAAAGTTAATAAATCAGCAGGTTTTGCATCAACAGACATTTTCTGAATGATAAGAATTCTTAAACTTTAATGTCTGATTTCACTGGCTAACTGTAATCCTCAGTAATTTATCAGAAAATCAAACTTTTTATGAGGGACAGGGCAAAATTGGGAACATTCTGCCAAATCAAGGAGATCTGTAGGAAACATGCTTTTATACAGTGGACTTACAAAAGGAGCAGAGTGACACTTTAGTACAGAAGAGAAGTCATTAGTGTGCACTTGTAAACTGAATCCTGTCCTTGTCAGCAGGCAGGTTTTCTGGTTTGTACAGTAACCCTAACTGTCTGTTTTTCAATTTAGTAGTTGCCTGTACTAGTAGCTGGAAAGAGAGTCCAGATCCAGATGAATGACAGGCCACCTGAATGGTGGCGCAATCTAACATAGATTACCATGATTACTTATTACATTGAACTGACTTCTCCAAAAGTTTGGCAGTCTCATTCTTATATCAGTCTTTGTCTGCTTAGTGCTGTGAAAAGTAATGTGGTTATTAAGCTACCATTCCACAATATAAGCAGTTTTTGGTGAGGTTCCCTCAGTTTCTGTGATAGTTCAAACAGAAGTCAATTACATCACTGCAAATGCATTGAATAGTTTTGATTTGAACTAAATATCTTTCCATGTTCTTAACAGAAAAAAAAATGTCTGCCCTAATTCTGAAACAGGGGCTACATGCATGGGACGAAACCTTAGATTAAACCTTTCTGCCTTATACTTTTAATTTACTTTCAAATGCATGTTATAGAGCTAATGCATGGAACAGGAAAGTGTGTAAATGAAAAAGGATCTGCTTAGACATCCTTCAAGAAAAATATCTTAACTGATGGTACTAAGGGACTCAGAGAATTCTAGAAATAGTATCCTTGTGTGGCACCGAATCTACTGATTAAAATTGCATCTGGCAACTTAAATAAGACTGTATCTGTGCCATGGCTAGTTTTCTGGCTGGAAAGCCATACTGGATAGCTAACAAGAAGCAGTTCTGATCCAGAAATGTGCATGACTGGGCATGGATAATCTTTCTGAATGTCTTTTTTAATGGGATGAGAAGTACTGGTCAATAATGTTCGGAATTATTTCTATGACCTCCTTCATGGAAAACTACCACATGACTTCATACCAAGGACAGCGGAACTTTACCTCTGTTATGGATGTGCTTTAAGTCTATGTAATAGACAAAGTAACTTGCTAAGAAGCCACTTCTGGAAACAGGGATGAGATGCCATATACAGATATTATAATCAGTATTCTTTTCCAGTCATAAAACTTCTGACTCCATTAACAGAGCTGCAATACAACTACAAGACTATAACAACTGTATGAGCTATAACTCTTTCCGTCATGAGAGATGAAGGCTAGGCTTTGTTTGAATTCCTAAAATAAAAATGTTTATTAAATATCCAGAATACAGGCTGAAGACATTTGTCTCCCTAGTCTCCCTGGAAATGTTTTATAAGTGTGTGTAGGCTTTCTTTAATCAAAGACGATAATTGAAAGCACATTTTGTAGTACTGCTGGTCAAATTTGGCATGAAATAATTTATACATACTTCATTCAAGATTTTCATGCTCTGCTCTGTGATATAACTAATCCGCTCGGAATGCCTACTCATTGAGCCCATAGTAGTCTGTAAACTGTTTGTGTGTGTGTGTCTGTATGTCTGTGTGTAAAATGGTACAGAGAAAAAATATGATTTGTGAAATATTCAAGGGCCTCATGTGCAGATTGTCTTCATTTAAAAGACTGTGAACATTTACAAGCTCTGTATAAAGAAATGCATTTTGAAGAACCTTAGGTGGATGTTATACCATATGGCAAAGAGTGAGCATTAATTAATTATTGAATCAGGCAGTGTACCAGTCATCAAAGCATAGTGCTGATACATGAGTAAGTAGCCAGTCCAGTGTTCTAGATTTGCTTGCTGTCCCATAAATTCTAATGATGTGATTTATAATGTGATGTAATAGTTCAGTGGTACCCTTACAGGACTATACACTTTTCATATCCCTGATAACTCCCCAAATTTCACAAAAGACAGGACAGTGGAAATAATTTAATGCTTCCAAGATGAGTACTGCAGATGCAGACAGGCTCTCCCACTTTCAGAAGCAAAGCCACAACCGAGCTGCTGTTCTCCTCCTCTATAGGAAGCAGAATCTTATAAATGTCAGATGATAGATGAGTGAAAACCTTAACTCCATACCCACTATGTTCATGTACTCCTGTCAGAAAGAAAGAAATCAATCAATCAATCAACAGAGAATTTAGAATCATCGATAAGTGCCTGGACTGTTTCAAACACCACTTAATTTGACCTGTTAGTAACAGCCTGCATTTAATTGCTGGAACCTGTGTTCTGAGAGACTGCCTTCCAGACTATCTGCAAATATACAGAGCTGATTATATTTTTGTGGTTATAGAGTTTGCTAATTGTTGCTTAGATCTCTGTTGAAACTGTTGTCTCAATGTTCTGATAGACTGACCTGCAAATATACAGAGATGAGTATATTTTTTGGGGTTTTAAAGTTTGTACTGTTAGTTGTTGCTTAGATCTCTGTTGAAACTGTTGTCTCACTGTTCTGAGAGACTGGCCTTCAAATATACAGAGCTAAGTATATTTTTTTGGTTTTAAAGTTTGTACTGTTAGTTGTTGCTTAGATCTCTGTTGAAACTGTTGTCTCACTGTTCTGAGAGGCTGACCTGCAAATATACAGAGCTGAGTATATATTTTTTTGGTTTTAAAGTTTGTACTGTTAGTTGTTGCTTAGATCTCTGTTGAAACTGTTTTGTCCCACCCACCCTTACTATTTTTGGTTTGCAGTTTAAATTTGGTGGCTTTTGCAGGTGCCCGCCCCACTGTAGATTTGATCTGGGACACTCCCCCAGTCCCATCTCTTTACCACATTCTACCTAATAAACTCTTTCTGCACTAGCTTTTAGTCCTTTTTAATTTAATTGCATTTTTAACTGTGTTTGGTCTAATATTGCTACATACTCAAGTGTACTAGCTTGCACTGCATGTGAATTGTTTTTACTACTGTGTTTGCTACTTTTCTGTAGTAAAAAAAAAAAAAACTGTAAGCCTGTTTCCTACCTTTCCTGTAACTAGTGTTCCAGATACAGATTTGCTGTATCCAGGACTGTATGTAAGCTTCTGAGCCCCCCCCCCCCAAGTCTTTCTGTGTTGGAGGGAAGCCTTCTAGCTTATCAGTGGGAGTAGTAAGCACTAGGTAACCTGTCTACCACATAAGCAGTGGTTCTGGCCCAGAAATTGTAGTTATTGGCCATTTGGGCAATTTCTTCCATCTCTCTAAACTTTCTGATTTGAAAACCTGCATTTCCACTTGTTTCTATCATGTAACTCTTCTAGTTCAGAAACAGATTCTTAGTTTTAGCACTTATCTAGAGGAAAATAGTTTTTTATTCAGGCATGTCCAAGGGTCAGCTTCCAGTGTTCCCTCCTGTCTATCTGATGAATCTGGGCATCTTGAGGCAATGTAGAAATTGCCTCATGTACACAGACAATCCTCTCCTCCTACCACCCAACACTACAACCTGTGAGAGATGCACTTATCTAGCCAAACTGGAGGTAAAGCTCTCTCCAACCAAGACTGAACTTGACAGTCATGAGGAGAAGGTAAACATTTGCACCACACCACACTCATCACATAGTCTCACTAAATCTACACCACCAAAATCCACACATAGTAACACAAAAACATTCGCAGAGGCTCTCAATAATAATCTGTCTAAGCAACAGACTTCCATAGCAGAAATGCAAGTAACCTCCATCCCCCAACACAACCCAAATGACACATAGCCCACAGACTCAGTGTGCCACTTAACCACAGCCAATAAGGCAAAACAATGTACCCAACACACTAGTCATAGGTGACTCTATAGTCAGGCACACTGATGTCCCACTCACCAGGCTAAACAAGGAGAAGGTTACTGTCAGCTGCCTGTTGGGTGAAAGCATCTGCCACATAACCGACGCACTCAGGTCACTCCACAACAAGTACAAATATGAATCTGTCATTGTCCGTGTTGGTGTGAATGACCTGAGACGTACCTCCCTGGACTTCATGAAAAGAGACATGGAAGAACTTTCCAATCTTGTAGCCTAGGCAGGTATGACCCTAGCCCTGAGTAGCATTCTGCCATCGCTCAGAATGATACCGCAGTACAAGGACAAAATGATTGACATCAACAATTGGCTAAGCTTCTGGTGTCATTCTAAGGGGATCCAGTATCTGTCTGCTTGGGATGACATGGTCAACAGACCACGATAATTTTCTACAGATGGCCTGCACCTGTTGCCCCTGGGATTCCAGATACTGGCTAAGGCTCTTGCTGCCCCTATAGTACCTTTTTTAGGCAAGGTTCAAATAACAAATTCACCACCATAACAGGAACAGGCAAGCAAAAACTGAGGGTACTGCTACTCAATGCTAGAAGTCTCAATCTCAAAATGCACTCACTCAAGGCACTCCTTAAAATGGAGAACATCGATATCTGTACAGTGACTGAGACCTGGTTCAAGGCTCCAGAGAGCACCCTGCACTACCAGACTATAACTCATACCACACTTTTCGGCCATGTAACCTGGACCGAAACACCAAAGGCGGAGGTGTGTCCATATTCATTAAGGATATCCATACCTCCAGGCTAGTTGCTCAGCACAATGCATCCGAGGTTATCGAAGTGCAACTAACTCTGGGCAAAACTGCAATCCAAATTGTAGCTTGTTACAGATCCTCCACCATGCCCCAGGATTCCCACTCCAATTTTCTTGATGCACTGGAAAATATTAGGGTTCAAGCAAACACCCTAATAATGGGTGACTTCAACTACCCCACCATTAACTGGGAAAACTACTCATGTACCAACTCTTTAGCTCAACGCTTTCTGGAATTCATAAACTCCAATGCCCTGGATCAACTTATCCACACCCCCACCAGGGGCAACAATATCCTAGACCTAGTCATTACCAACATGAGTGACCGGTGTTCCACACCTGAAGTCAACTCCTCGTTGGTCAGATCCGACCATAAGCTAATCACCCTTGATATCCACATCCCGCCCCCACCCCCCATTAAGGAAACCACAGTAAAAAATTTCTCCAAAGCCAACTTCATGCTTCTTAAGACAGAAGTGGTGAACTTCATGACACCCATACAGATGGGCAATACAGTTACAACTGCTGAATCTTACACAAATGCACTCTATAAGCACTTACACGAGTGCATAGACAGTGCTATCCCAAACAGAAGCAAGACACTATCCTCCAAAAAAAGGAAGCCAATCTGGTGGTCTCCTGCCATAAACAAACTGTACAACAGAAGGAAGAAACTGTTGCAAAAGAGAGTAAAATCCCATGAGTGAA
This sequence comes from Protopterus annectens, assembly GCF_019279795.1. NCBI lineage: Eukaryota > Metazoa > Chordata > Ceratodontiformes > Protopteridae > Protopterus > Protopterus annectens. Next base: position 747,060,803 of record NC_056748.1, read on the forward strand.
GGAGCTCCCTGGTCAGCCTCAGTAAGAAGCTGAGATTCCTTATAAGATACTCCAAAGCTAGCTACAAAAACAAAATCACCACTAATTCCAAGGCCAACCACAAAGCATTCTATAGCTATGTCAAGAATCTCAATGGCAACACCCTGCTCTGAGTTACAGCACAAAGGCATGAAAATTTCAGCACCAACTGCTATTGCCAACATCCTGGCAGATAGGTTCAGTGCTAACGTTACCTCCCCTCTCACCCTCTAAAGGGCCCATATCTATACAGGAAGAATGCAGAGTCCCTGTAATCACAACTACACAGGTAAAAGCTGCACTCTCTAAAGTCAAAAACTCAGCATCCATGGCACTGGACAACATCCCAGGTTGCATTTTACACGAACTTCAGAACGAACTGGCTTCCCACTTAAGCACCATGTTCAATAATAGCCTCACATCAGGCTTTGTGCCCACTGAATGGTGCACAGCAACAGTTATCCCACTCTACAAAGGGGGAGCCACCACTGATCCCAGGAACTATCGACCTATTAGCCTGATAAGCCTGGTCTGCAAGGCCATGGAACGTATCATCATGGAACTCATAAACAAATACATTGGTAACCTCCAAACTCTGGATCCCACCCAGTTCGGGTTAGTGAAAGGCAGATTTCGCCTCCTGAACCTGATCGACTTCTTTGAGGCAGTCACCAAAGCCATAGATGAGGGTAAGGTGGTTCACACAGCCTATCTTGACCTCGCCAAGGTTTTCGACACCATACCCCATTTTGGAATTATAGCTAAACTCACTAAACTAGGTATAAATCCCTGCATCACAAGATGGGTTGCCAACTGGCTCACTGACAGAACCCACACTGTAAAAGTTGCAGACTCCAAATTTGACCTCAAAGCAGTGACAAGTGGAGTACCACAGGGTTCCGTCCTGGGACCTCTCCTGTTTGATATTTACTTCTCTGAAGTACAGGCTAACACAGAAGGCCTCTGGCTAATGAAGTTCGCAGATGACTGCAAACTAGGAGCCATAGTCAAGTCCCCAAATGATGTGGACATCCTACAGAAGGGCCTCGCTGAGACAGATGCCTGGTGTCAGAGGCATGGCCTCAAGCTCAATACCAAAAAGTGCAGTGTCATCCCCTTTGGTAAAATACTCTGTACACATGAACTACCATATAGGCAGCAATCTACTTAACACCTAATGCGTGATAAGAGACCTTGGGACCCAGGTGGACAGTAGTCTCTCCTTTGATAGTCACATCGCCACAGTAGTCAGGAAGTCCTTCTATGTGGCACACCTCATCATAAAAGGGTTCTCATCCAGGAAAAAAGAGGTCATTGTTCCCCTCTACTCGACACTCATTAGACCCATTATAAAGTACAACGCCCCTTTTGGAATGTACCTCACAAGACATCTGCAGCAGCTGGAAAGGCCACAGAAGTACCTCACAAAGAGGATTACTGGCCTCAAACAAATGCCCTACATTGACTGCCTCAAAATACTCCAGCTTTACTCCATAGCATATCCCCTACTCCGAGGTGATCTCTGCCTAACATATAAAGCTATGTCAAACCCAGGGTTGTTGGACATGCTACACATAAAGAAATCCCAATCCCTCTGAGCTACATGCTCTAGGGACCTAAACCTTGTCACCACAATAAACAGGACATGCTGGAGGGATAGATTCCTGTCCCAGAGACTTCCCATACTCTGGACCAGGCTACCCATTTATGTCAAGCAAAGTTCTTCATTAGCACTCTTCAAGAAAAATCTTGATGAGTGGATGGAAAATAGGAAATACACCCCGGGGATCACTTCTGTGTCTCTGCTCGACAGTGGCACAGGAAAATAACTTTCTTGGGTGGCGTAAGCCAGGGAACCTTGTTGGCTAGGCTTACATAGGCCCTTGTGCCGATAGCCTAGTACCTACCTATGTACCTATGAACCTATGAACCAGAAGAATGTCCAGACAATAGAGTGAGATCCAAACGTAAACATCCATCATCTTCCTCAAAATGCTTCAAGCATTCAAAACATTAGTGTTATGCACTTGGTATTGACCTGGCATGGGTTGAGTGGTGATGCAAACAATATTAGGAGATTGAGCCAAAATTGGCTGATGATCCCCAAAATAAAAATGTGCTTTAAATATATCAAGTTTAAGAGACAGACAAGATGTTCAATAACTGCTGTCCACAATGGCATATGGCTAGTGAAGTCGAACCCATTGCAAATTATTTTAACCAACACTTTTTAAGTTTTACCAATGAAGACATCTGGCTGTTAAAATCTGAACTTCTAATATCTTAGTGTCTAAGAAATATAGGTAAAAAAGACTGTAATGAGGCCACATAACATCCCCACCATTTTAATTTTTAACACCCATACTGAGTTAATCCCTGTTTTATATAAGATATTTAATTGACTGGTATTCAATGGATGTGTTCACATGTGTTAGAAAAAAACACATATAACAAAAATATTAATAAAGGTTAACAAACCAGTTTATCATCTGACATCACTATTGTGCAAATGTTTCAAAATATGCCTCATTCAGCTTTTCAGGACCCTACTAGTAGCTCCAACAACATCAACATCAAAGTTAAGAGATGTGTTCTTACTAAGCTAGTATAATGTTATGACCATGTTATCCTTCCCCTGGACATGGATCTTACTGTGGATGTCATCTTTTTGGACTTTGATAAGGTATTTCATACTTTGCTTCATTATTCTAGATGTAAAACCTTGATAACATACAAATTTAGCACATACCTGGTAAATCAGACTATTAGTTGGCTAAAACGCAGGTCTCACTGTGTTACAATACAAGGCACCATGTGTAATTATTTACCAGTTTCTCTTGGTGTATCTCAAGGATCAGTTTTGTTTTTTTTTATTTTATGTATTTTTTTTTTCCTTTACTTCTCACAAAAGTAAATCTTGTTGGGTTAATAAGTATGTAGATTACTATGAAATTTGATTAAATACAGACTCAAGCAATTGCATTTATTCACTTAACTGATTTTTACATGATCTCACTGACTAGGCACATATTTATGGCCTTCTTTTCAGCTCTGATAAATAACAGGTAATGTACTTTGGTAAGCAGGTATGAAAGTATCCTTTATTTTTGGATGGTTCATATCTTAAACAAAGTAACAAATACACAAATCTTAGCATTTTTATTACCAGCAAATTGATATTTGAAAATTAAGTAAATAATATTAGAGTCATGGGACTTCTGTTGAATTTGATTTTATTAAGGGATGGGCAGCATATGGTCCAGCAATACACAGTTTATATACTGGACCTATCTTAGAGTACAACAATATATTTTGTATGTATGGTAGTAGTCAGGTACAAAAACTGAAATCAATGTAAATTTATTTATTTAATTATTACAGTTTGATGACCGGGATAGACCACTGGACCTGAAAGAGCCCGTTTTTCAGTAGGGGCCCGGGGAGAAAAGCTCCCCGGGATATAGACAATTTTACAATAGTTATACAAAAGTAAATAAAGTAGTTGAACAGTGAAAAATACATTGATAATATACAATTTGTTAAAAAAAGACATAACATTTCTAATCCTAGGTAATGATTTACAAAAGTGAAAATTATGTAGTATAAGCATATTAAAAGTACAGGCATTTCAGATGTAAACAACATGTAAGTAAAACGTTTATGTACAGATAAAAAAAACAAGCTTTTTTTTTTGGAAGTTATAAATATAAGGAGAGGACAGAGAGAAGAAGGTGAGGTGGGGGAGGTAAAAGGTAGTATATAGTGGAGAAAGGGAGTGGGCTGGGGAAGTTTATGAGATATAGGGTAGGAGAGGAAGTAGAGGCAAAGGGTAATAGAGAACAGTGATAGAAGGCTGAGGTATACAGTGCATGGAAAATGGTGTTAGTTTATATGGTAAAGTATATTTACTAGATGTATCCCTGCTGTTAATTATTTGAGTTATCAAAACATATGTAAAAGTTAAATCGACATACTTTTCGTTATAAATTCTTTGGACAGAAGGCAATTTTAAGGACTTCCATGAGGAGTCTCTTCAAACCCTTATAAATCTAAGATTATATTCAAATCCATTAACTCACAAAGACAAGAGCATCAACTTTTGTCTGCATTTTTTGGGGGGGCAAACTGTAATATCCTTGTAAATAAGGAGACCAAACGGTTCTTGAAATGTAGGGGATTTTTTATATAAGAAAACCAGGTGCCGCCAACATGCTACATGTTCACATCTTCCACATAGAAGCGTACATCGGAACTACTGGGTGAACAGAGAATACCAGAACCAAAACTAACCTGTTGTCAGCCCACAGCGCCCCTACAGATCACTAACAACATTACCTGCCCTATACTACACAAACACAACAGGGAAATATAATATTGAGGTCATCCATACCATTTGAAATAAATTGCCACCCCCGCCCCCAGGATGACAGAATCAGAAAATCTAATAACTTTTAAGAATAATTTGCATACATGGGTGGGGCATGAAACTTTTAACCACAAATTTAATTTAAGACATCTGTGTTTTCTGAATGGCCCCATGGTCTGTATGTGCTGGACCAAATAACCCATGAACTTTTTGTGGATAAGAGCTGGTATGCATAACCCAGAGAGTATCGTACTGTAGAATGATTTTTGATAATCTGTACATTTGAAGATGATTTAGTAGATGGTACAAAATATGGACTATATAGCTTTAAGGCTAAAATGCTAGCTAGAATGATTTGCATGTCATATCATGACATTTATGCAGTACCAGATAATTCCTGAAAACTGTAGACCCAATTGAGGTAAGATGGCATCTCCTATCTCTGTTAATGCATTCATTTTCCTGGCATGGCATGGTATCAGGAATGTAGGACTGTTAACATCACAGATGAAATGCTTTTCTAGAATAAAAGAAATGTCTTAACTGTCACACTGTTCTGAAACTGCATAAATATAATTCTCTGTGAAAATACAGCTCAGTTACCGAATCTTGAATCCATGCCCAGCAAGGAAATTTGGTAGAAGATTGGAAGATTTAGATATTTACTTCAAGCGAATTGGCAGAAAGGTCTGAAAATGTCCAGTATGGTCCATTCCTACATGTTGTGGAAGAAACCATAAATGTATTTAACTTTTACATTTTTCTTGAAGAAGATAAATAGAAATAGTTGCCTTCAAGACAAATGCTATAATTATTGCCAGTTTACAAAAATATAAACACTTTATGAGTCAGTTCTTCTTTATAAGAGTGCACGTTCCCACAAATCCCTAGATGTTTATGTTACTGGGCTGAATAATAGAAGCTAAGACTGTGGATTTGGTGAATTATGTAACTCTTTAGTAAGAGACATACTGATGATAAAACAGTAGGTGCCCTATTAAGAGAAACATGACTGATCTTATCAAAAAGGCAAACATGGTAAATAATGTCAGAGTGTGTTGAAAAAGTAATGGGAATTAGAAAGAGCCATGTGACAATGTACAGTAATTGAAATGGACTCCAAACAGTCTTTATGCAAATGAAATCCAAGTTTGCAGTAGGTGGGGTTATAAGCAAGATAGGAGACACTGTCCAGCTCTTAATCAGGTGTGCAGAATTTGTGACAGAAAGGGGCATTTTAAAAAATGTAGAAATGGAAAAAAAACAAGTAAGAGTTAAAGAATTTGCATGATGTTGAAACGAAGTATAAAAATGTACCATTTACTGGTACTATTGAAGTGAAAAGACTTGATACTATGAAATCTCAAACTGTGTTTGAGGTGCTGAGTTAAGAATGCTTGCCAAGACACTTTTAAATTAGTGGGCAATATATGGAATTTAATCTTATCACAGGTGTGGAGTGTGACAGCTCATCCAAAAATATTCTTATACAGCTGTGGTTGATTACTTTGAAAAACAGAGAGCCTCATGAATGTTGTTAACCTAGTCTGACTACCAGGTAACACCACTGGACCCGAAACTGTTGACATGTGAGTACAGAAATTTAAATAAGGACTGCCTTTTCCAATTTATTCCACTTAAAAAGTAAATTATCATTATATGCTGGGCTATCAAGTTTGTAAGATATTAGGAACAGTAAAATGAAATCACAGTATAAAAGCAATGACTACATGTTTTCAGAATCAATCACACATGCACTGACTCTCTCATACAGTCAAATGCACGCACATATTTCAGACACTGTGCATAACCATGGCAACGAAATATGCACAGCCAAGCTTACTTATTTATAACAGCAGCAAAGTAAAAGTAGTCCATGGGTAAACGTAATGCCATAGTGATATAAGCCAAACAATAAAATCAGATACATATAGGCAAAATGAAGCACAGTGAGCATATAAAATAAACCAAATCGTACTTTATTTAGGTAAGCGCTTTCACCATTAGTTTGAATGATGATGTCACCAATGAATGGGGGAACAAGATATTTCACTAGATGTTTTAATTTGCAATGTTTTATAAGTGGACATTGAATATATGTATGTTATTAAGGCCTGAAGAAGCCACGCTGATGTGGTGAAAGCACTTACCTAAATAAAGTACGATTTGTCTTATTTTATATGCTCACTGTGCTTTATTTTGTCTATAAGTATCTGATTTTATTACTTATTTATAAGCTTAGGAAGTTTTTCGTATGAATATCATGTGCAAATAAATCTTAATGATGTGACAGTGACTTCATGATCCTAGAAAAGTACCTGTAGCATGTAGCAATAAACAATTGAAGAGAATGTAATGCTTGGCTGTTATTGAGAATCAATAATAGCTAGCAGAATGCATGAACATGTTGAACATTTTCCAAGATCTAAGTAATGCAAATCAAAAACTTACAATTGGTAACAGCAGAAGATGTGATCTCAAGAGTCCAAAGTGATAAGTTTTTCCAGTACTAAATGCAAACCAGGCTTTTCTTGATTATAAGGCTGGATAAGAAAAGCTACAAATTGTGCACATATAATACACCACTACAAATGAACAGATTCCTTAGGCTTCTATTTTGACTAGCATCAGCACCAAAGTTGTTCCAAAAATCTCCTTCCTAGGTAATTATAGGCCCAGGAAAGTGTTGCAAACATAACTGGTCATCTTTAAGACACAAGAAAATTACAGTGAAAAGATATTGCTTCTGGTGTTTAACTCATTAAATCCAAAAGCACTGAGTATGATGTGGTGTTAGTCATGCTGGTAGCACTAGCTATGTGGACTGCCTTGTCCTATTCAAGTTGAAATTCAGACCACACAGTACTTTTCTTTCACTGCAGCTTAATTAGTGTGCAGAATATGCAGTATTCAGCATAGCAGTTTTATTTTATTTGTGTTTGTTAACCCGGGTAGAACATTGATCTCCATGGACCTTTTTCAGACTCAGTCTAGGATCACTGTCTGGCTAAGTGGCTTGCTTGCAGTCACACGGTGAGGCACATTAAGCAAATTAAATGTGAGAATATCATGCCAGCTGAAAAACAGATGCAAAAACATGCTTTTCTTTTTCAGATGAAAATATGTCTTCACATTAATTTTCTTTCAGTGTCAGAGCTCTAGGTAATCATGATCAAACTGCTGGCTGTCATGAATATCACACTCAATTATTGGATGCTCAGTAGGCATTAAGGAGTTAACAGACTAAACAGCACAAGTTTAAGCTGAATAGAAGCAAATTTAAAGGCAGAGTTCATTCTGAATAAATGTGCCATATTTTAATGACAAAAGATATGAAACCTGATCCAGGATAAAAAAGAAATAATTATGTACATGCCAAAGCCAAAAGACAAAAATACAATATAGAGCTTTCAAGGAAAGGTTAATCTTGTAAAGTTTGTATCTAAAATGTCTGATATAGCTGTGTCTGCAAGGGCGCAATGCAGTTTGAGAATGGAGCTACAAACAGGAAACAGGAAATGTGTTTGAAATGTTTAAGAAAATAGTTACAAGTGATCCAACATTAAGGTACTGTAGTATGAATAAACCAGTTGTGTTACATGTAGCTGCCAGTCAGAATGGTTAGTGAGTTGTGATCCCACGCAAGAACAGCCAATTTACCTATGCTTTAAGACTATAAAGATACACAAAGGAGTTATGGTCAGATAGAAAAGTAACCATTAAAAACACTTTATAGATAGATATGTCTGTGTCAAACAAGTTTAGGTACAAGCAGACTACAGACGGTTGTAAAATATTTTCAAGTAGTCTTTATAGAAGCCAACGCTGATGCTACTAAGTCAACAGAAACAAACTCTTAAAGTGAAATATTGGCCAAGCATGGAACTGCATGTAACAAATATATTGAAAAGACCAATGTTGCCAGAAAAGCTTGAATATCTGTTAGAAGAATAACAAGAAATTATTTTGTAAAAGTACAATAACTTCAGACGTGCACTGACACTGACATAGAAATGCAACTCCTGTAATGCATTATAGTGAAAGTCTGGCCTGAACAAGACATCATAAAGGGAAGAAATTCAATCTTACTTTTCTTTCTAGGTAAACATAAGTTATGACAGGAGATAATACTCAAAGCTTTAAAGGGAATAGATCCAAAACATGAAAAAGTAAAAGCTTGAGAAGACACAGGACTTGTATCGCAGATGAATAAACCAGAAAGAAAGAACAACAGATATGATGCTTTGGCAAGAAATCCTAACTCGAAAAGGACAAGTAGTGCAACGGTGTGCTATGTGCAATTCACACCATATGTTTTTTGTCTTTTAATGATAGGAGACTATAGAATGTGGGTTGTATACCTTTAATGCTAATATGGTAACTAGGATGATTTGCCTGTGATGTATTACATGGAAGTTTCAGAAATGTAATTTAGAATGTAGACATCATGGAGTTTAGATCATGTCTCCTCTATTTGTGTTATTTTTTAATCCTCCTGGTATGACAAGTAATATGGTTGCAGTGTCTTCTACATCCAGTAGTGGGTATAGACAGAATGATCTGGGGACAAATGCTTGCTTTACATATATATAAGAAAAGATAAAAATGTTATCTTGCAATTTCCTTATTTGCAAGACTTATGGAGAAAAAAGGCAGTCAGTGAGGTTCCTCCATTACTTAACATGAATGTACCATTCACATAGAGTTAATTAAGGGTAAAGGTGGTAGTAATAAGCTTATAGTGTTAGAAGAAGGCATAGGTAAGGACTTCAAACAAGTAGTAACACTCCATTTTGTGAGTTTGGTAGAAAAGATGTATTTGTCAATAAAGATGGACAAGGAAAAGAGATAGAAGAGCAGACAAATAGGATGGTGTGTGAATAGGGTAGTAGAAGTGTACTTGTATTAGAACTAGGAGGAGAATGCTAAATAGCAGTGGACAGGTCATTAAGTGATGCAATGATGGGTGATAAAATGAGAGAACTAGGTATAATCAAAATAAAAAAGTAATCCAGAAAAGGCAAACCGAGGACTAGAGGATGGGTGGGAGGCAGAAATGGCAACAGATATAAAAGGTCTATGTCTATCAGCTTTATAGGTTCATAGGTATGTATTAGGCTAACAAAGACCAGGGCCTTTAGAAGCCCAGCTGTGCAATCCAACCCAGTTGTGTCCCTATTTTATTTATTAATTTATTTATTGATTTTACATTTGTTTACCTGGAGTGTCTATCTGGGTCAGGAGCCCATTTTCAGCAGAGGTCTGGGGAGAAAAGCTCCAAAAAAAGATTACAATAATACCCAGTTACCGTAATAGGACATAAAGTACATAAATACCAAAAAAATAGCTTATGATTATGCATATTAACAAAAGACTGATGGCACAAATTGGGTTTGCTCCACTGTATCAGGGGCAGTTATTAGGAAGGGGTATATCAGGAATTTTCTGGAGGTTATGTGGGGGAGTATGTTAGTATGGGCATTACTGTCTGCCTCTGTCTATCAGAGACATGGGGGCCAGACCTGGGGTGAATTTCTGATTTCCCAGCCATTGGTAAAGGTTATGCTTATTTATACTATTTACTGCATTTTTTTATTGCCTGGCACCTACTGCACGTTATATTGTATTTATTTACTGTGTACTAAACTACACTATTATATTACAATTGCCTGTTATACTATGCCTGTAAAATCAAATTTTATTAATGTTTTCAATGTTTAGCAAGCTTTCTTGTTGTTCCACTGTTTAAGTATTTACTGATATTTTCAAAGTTTTAAAGCTATCTGTTCTGCCTGCTCTGCTTTTCCCACCAAACAGTACTTAATTAACTGATCTGTTAACTGTTTAAATCATTCTTTAGAGCCTCCTGGCTGATTTTCTGCTATTTTAAATGTTTTTTCCAGTGTCTCACTACTATTTTTCTGTTAAATATTCTCTAGTTTTTCCCACTGGAACTAGGGTAGCTAGCAGCTGTAGCATAGTCCAGATCCAGGCCTGCTGCTTCTGGAATTGTTTGCAGCGGTTTGTTTGTTCTGAGCATGTTTTCCAGGCTATCTTGGATTGGAAAGGGCCTATCTGCACTTTCGTGAGAGAACTGTGTTTGATTGGCACCTGACTGGTAAAGGGAGAGTGATCTAGGGCTTGGAATAAGCATCCTCATTGGTCCTTTTGAATTTTGTTAGAGTTTTTTTTTTTTAAGTTTTAGCTTCTGGTATTTAGGCCCTGCATCTTAGCAGGTTTCTGCTTGTTTGCGCGCTGCATAGCACTGTGCACTGCTGCACAAATGTGTGCCAAATTCAACAAATTTTCCCTTAAAACCCAGGCAGAAATATCCATTCGCTGAGCTCTTTCATGATTGTTTCTGAAAAGCCACCTCAGTGACAGGATTCTTCAACCTAGCATAATGGACAGTTGGACTACCCTTGTTTCTCCTGCCATCCTTACTGACCTGGTTCTCTTGGGCAGTGTAGCAATTGCCTCATGTACACAGACAGCCCTCTGCACAGTGTAGTACAGAGGGTTAGAGATGAATTTACACGATACTTCTCAACCTCTTAGAGCAAAAAAATCTGGACAAAGCCTAAAATGATGGAGGGACAAATAATCTACGCTCTCTCACTCTCTGTCACTCAAAACAGTAACACGGAGAAGGTTGTGAACTCACCCACCACTACATATTCACATGGTACCACTACTCATACACATAGTACACATCAAACACATAAATCCACATATGCTGAGGTTCTCTCAAAAAACTTACTGATACACCAGAGACGTCCAAACACAAGTCTGCTACAGCTAGCACAGTCTCCACAACACCCATGACGTACAGCAACACAAGTGTCTCATCCACCAAGCCTGTAAGGTGTAATGCTCAAAATCAAGTTTCCTTGTCATTGGAAACTCATTAGTGAAACACACATATGTCCCACTCACCAGGCTGGACAAGGAGAAAGTCATGGTCAGCTGCCTGTCCAGTGTGAGAATTCACCAAATCACACATGCACTCAATTCTCTCAGCAACAAGTACTGTTATGATTCTGTCATAGTTCATGTTGGTGTGAATAACCTAAAATGTTCCTCACTGGACTATATGAAGATAGACATGGTTGAGCTCTCTGAGTATGTGTTGCAGGCAGGTATGTCCCTAGCCTTGAGCAGCATACTACCCTCACCTAGGATGATGCCACAGTATAAACAAAAAAATGATTGATTTCAGTAACTGGCTTAGTTTTTGGTGTCATTCCAAGGGGAACCAGTTCCTGTGTGCCTGGGAAGCCATAGTCAACAAACCTTGATGCTTTGCCAGAGACAGTTTGCACCTGGCACCCCTAGGCTTTCGGTCTTTTTAGGTAAGGTCTCAAAAACAACATTACCAATGTGAAATTAACCAGTCAGAACAAAATAAGGGTCATGCTGCTAAATGCTAGGAGCTTAAACCAAAAATTGTGCTCCTTGGAAGCACTTCTAAGATGTAGATGTCTGTGCAATCACAGAAACCTGGTTTAAGGCCTCAGAGAGTACCCCAGCCTTGCAAAGCTACATTGCCTTCCACACCTTTAGACCACAAAAGGAACATGTGAAAACCAAAGGAGGCAGTGTTTCAATCTATATCAGAGGTAAATTCACCTCACATCTTGTTAGACTGAACAACTCCATGAAGTTACTTCAGGTCCAGGTTATGGTGGGTAAGACCCTCATTCAAGTCCTAGCTAGTTATAGATTCTCCTCCATAGATCACAACACCCACAAAGCCTACTTAACCAAACTGAAGACAATTCAAATTTTACCAAACACACTGGTTAAGTGAGATTTCAGTTATCCTACCATCAACTGGGAGACCTACTCTAGACCAAACTTACTAGCACAAAAGTTCCTTGGCTTTGTAAATTGCTGCAACTGTTGGACCCTCATTAGTTAAAACTGACCACAAATCAGTCATCTTCAAACTGACACTAACATCAGAAATCAGACAAAAAAAACCTCACTAAAGCAAACTATACCGGAAATCAGACTAAAAAAGATCACCAAGGCAAACTATACCCTCCTAGGTGAAGGTATAAATGCATTCTGAACCCCACCCCAAATGATAACTACACCGAAGTGTACACTAAAGCCCTGTACAGTCACTTGCATAAGTGTATAAACTTGGCTGTACCAGATAGAATCAAAGCCAAAGCCACAAGTAAAATCAAGCTGCCATGATGGACTTCCAGCATCAACAAACTCTACAATAAATGCAAAAGTTTCTGTCAAAGAAAACAAAGACAAGGACCCAACAATGGAAAAGCACCCTCCTCAGCCTTAACAAGCAAATAAGACAACTTATTAAATTGTACAAGAGCTCTTCTGAGAGAAACCTAGAAAGCACTGCTAAGGATAACCATAAGGCCTTTTACAGCTATGTATGTAACCTAAAGGGTAGGACCCAAGTATGTGCAGAGCTTGTGGCCAGCGGTATCACACACACTGACCCCACAGACATAGCGAACTTGCAAGCGAATAGATATAGCAAAAGTTTTACTCCCTTATGCCCTCCTAACTTACAACAAACCCTCCCCCAAACTTCCCCCCACCATACATATCTGAAGAGCAGGTCCTCAAAGCCCTGTCCAAGGCAAAGAAAAAGAACATGGCCTCTATGGGACCAGGTGACATCCCAGACTGTCCTCTAAACAGGCTAAAAAATGAACTATCATTACCACTAAGTACCTTTTTCAATCATAGCCTAACCACAGGGTTTGTCCCTGTGGAATGGAGAACAGTTACAGTTATTCCCCTCCACATAGGTGGCCTAGCAACAGACCCTGGGAATTACAGACCCATAAGCCTGACTAGCCTCATCTGTAAGGTCATGGAGAATGTCATTATGGACATCGTAAATAAAGACATAGGTGACCTCTAAACCCTGGGCCCTACCCAGTTTGGCTTTGTGAATGGCAGATCCTTTCTGTTAATTCTGATGGATTTCTTTGAAAGTATGACCAAGGCCATTGATGAGGGCAAATCTGTACACACAGCATACCTTGACTTGGCAAAGACTTTTGACACAATCCCACATTCAGGCATTACCAATAAAGTTAGCAAACTGAATGTAAACCCCTTCGTTGTAAGATAAGTTGCCAACTGGCTCATAAACCAGACACACACTGTCAAAGTGGGTGACTCCACATTAACCAGCAGACCTGTCACCAGTGGGATGCTACAGGGGTCAGTGATGGGCCCCCTACTGTTTGGTATATACTTCTCAGAAGTTGAGGTCTAAACTAAAGGGATGTAGCTGACCAAGTTTGCAAACAACTGCAAACTAGGTGCAATCACTGAATCTTCAAATGAAGTCAGTATACTCCAGCATGGTCTCACATAGACCAGCGACTGGTGTATTAGTCATGGCCTCAAAGTGAATGCAAAGAAATGTATCATCACTTCCTTCATCACAAACAATCTCCCTTCAGACTATCAACTCAATAACAATACCCTAAGTACCCATGAAGTGGTAAGGGACCTGGGATCACAGGTTGACCGTGACCTTAACTTCGACCACCAAATGTCTACCATTGTGAGGAAAGCTTTCCACACAGCTCACTTGATTAGTAACGGAATGACCTCGAGAGCAAAAGAAGTTATAACCCCTCCTAAACTCAGCACTTATCTGGCCCATAATTGACACAACGCCCCATCCAGTATGTACCGTTTTAAGCATCTACATCAATTAGAGAGACCCTAGAGGTTTCTAACAAAGAAGATCAAGGGCCTCCACCATGTGCCTCACACAGACTGACTAAAATCCCTGTCACTATACTCCATATCATATATACTTCTTAGGGGAGACTTATGTCTGCCTACAGATCAACTGAAGACCCAAACCTAATGAACTTACTGCATATCCTTAAATCAAATGGGTCTAGGGCTACCCATTCCAGGGACTTAAATATAGCCTGTGACTTAAATCTGTCCCTCCAGCATGTCCTGTTTATCTCCAGCGACTGGCCACATTTTTGGAACAGGCTAGCAATTCATGTAAAACAGAGCACCTCTATGACACTGTTTAAGAGGAAACTGGATGAGTGGATGGGGCACCATAAATTCTTAGCAGGGATAGTGCCCGCAACCCTCCTGGACATGGGCAGTCAGCACTAAATGCAATCTTGGGTATTGACTAGTACCGCTACAGTATTACATTGGGTTGAAATGGCTATGCTTAAAATGACCTCCGGGTCGATAGCCTAGTAATCTCCTATGATCCTATGTTTGGGGATGGATCCTGATTCACGTGTATGGGGAGCCTGTTCCAAAGCATGGGGATCATCAGAGACATATATTTGCCTAGCCATCACATCCATTTATGTCACAAGTAAATCCCTAGATCTAGTGGTTGTGATGCTTCTTGTTTTGTAGATGTGCAAAAGGTCCATCAGAGCTAGATCTGAGGATGCCTTGTATGTCAGGCATAGATCACCTCTCAGCAACCTACAGGAGACAGAGTATAGAGCTAAGGCTTTAAGGTACTCCATATAGGACATTGTGTTTATACCCTGGATTCTCCACATAAGGAACAGTTGTGGGCATTAAAACTGTTCCATATGTCTGGTCAGGTACATGGTGAAAGGGGAATTATACTCAATGATGGGTCTGATAGGGCAGAATAAAGTAGCACTATGACTTCCTTGGATCTTAATATCATGCCCTTACTTACAAGTTGGGTAACATAGAGTGATTTTTTTTATTACCTTAACCACATGTTGGTCAGAGGCCAGATTACTTTTTACATATATTTCCAGATCACTGACTACCAGATTAAAACTTAGGAGTGTCTTATTGATGAAGTAATTAGCCTGGGTGGCACTTTTCCAAAAGACGCTACAATGCATTTCTTGGCAATGAGTTTTAATCATGGACTTTGGCACCCATCATTTGTTTGTGTTAGACCCTCTTGTAAGATGTCTGTGTCATGAGGGAATCTATGATAGTTCCCAATTTACAGTCATCTTCTAACTTTGTCAGCCAAAGACCCTTGACATTAGCTTTAACTTCTGAGAAGTAGATGCCATATAAACGTGGTCTCAGCATGGAGCCCTGAGGTACCCCCCCCCCAGTGAATGATCTCTTAGTGGAGGTAGTATCACTAATCCTGACTTCATGAGTCCTATCTGTGAGCCAGCTGGCAATCCATTGAGTTTTGTAGGGGTTTATGCCCAGTTCAGTGACTTTGTCAACTCTACTCAAATTGGGTATTGTACTGAATGCCTTAGCCAGGTCCAAGTAGGTGGAAGGCATCATTTTTCCCACATCCATTGAGGTGCAAAGGAGAAGAAAGAGCAGCAGTGTGATAGCTGTAGTAACTGGAAGCTAACAAATAAACTGTCAGAATGGTTATGTATTCATTAGGTTGCAACTTCAGGGATATGTCTAGTTCTAAAGATAAAGACTGAGCAATTAAGGTACCTGATGTATAATGCTGTGGAACGTTAATACAACTGAATTAGTTATCTTTTGAAGAAAAAAATAAAAAATGCCATGTTGGTGAACTAACAGAAAACACGACGACACTTGAATGAATGCATTATGTAATACATTTTATTGGACCAACATTGGTTTTACAGTTCCTGGAGCCTTTGGGCTACCAGGAGCCTTTCAATGAGAGTTATTGAGTTACTGACCATAGATACTCAAAATACAAAACAGTTGTACTTTTTTTTTTAAATAACTGTGACAATAATGTGAAGTAAGAGTGACTTTAAATGTCTAATAACATGAAGCCAAGATAGTTGGTTTGATTGTCAGATCACCATCATATGTATATAAATTGTATTACACAGCAACTGTAAAACAAACTGTGTGTTGCTGTACTAAATCACCCTCTTCCCTTATTCTTTTTTCTGCTGAGGTAAAGCAAAAGAAGGTAGTGGGAAAATAATTAATGACTGTGAACTGTTTCTTACCAAATAAAATGTGCCAATCTTGAAGTCCTGAGTTTACAACTTAAGGATTCTTGTGCATAGACTATATGTACCCTCATAAGACAAGTAGAAAACATCCATGTCAGGGTGATGAAAAGTCCTTGAGTTCCTATGCTAAATATGAGTTTCTTGCCTCATTTCAGGTAGACTATATAGAAAAGTATAGAGGTGTCGATGGTCTGTTCTTCCTGCAAGCAGCATGCTTATGTTTGCTTTGTAGTTCTATTCTTACAAAAATTAGGAGTAATGTCTAGAATATTCTGCTGAAGGAATCAGACCCTGGGGAAATTTAGTCTGGGGTATGAAAGGAAGAAGGAAGTTTGTCATAGTAAGTGCCTGTTTAACAAACTCATGTTACCTGGTAAAACCTTAGGGTAAGGAATACTATAACACTGTCCATGCAGTCATTGCACTTGTTCCAGCAAATGCACTAAAAACATTTATTTCATCAAACCTTTAAATAATATGCCTGTTCTGGATATTACAGAAATATCATCTGCCTTTAGTAGGGTCTCCATCATACGATTTGCATCCCTTTATAGCAACAAAGTGATAGATAATTGCAAATGAGTTGTTTTAACATACATATAATTTCAGTCTTAAAATTTTTATCTAGTGCTTAACAGAATGCTGTGTGGATATATGTAAATATATATAGGTGTATATATATATATATATATATATATATATATATATATATATATATATATATATATATATATATATTATATAGGTAAAATATTAGATGATGATGAAAATTGTAATTGATATTTGCACTGTAATTTGTACATACATGCATAGGCTCATAGGAAGTTACTAGTCTATTGGCCCTGAGGCCCTTATAAGCCTAGCCAAGAGTTTAGCCCATGTATAGACAAATCAGCACCTAATGCCCCTGTCCAGCAGGGACACAGGTGGAATCCCAGGGATGTATTTTCTATTTCCCGTCCAGTTATCCAGGTTGTGCTTAAAAAGGGGTAAAGAGGTACTCTGCTTGACGTGGAGAGGGAGTCTATTCCACATATGGGGAGTCTCTGGGACACAAATCTATCCTGCTAACAAGTCCTATTGATGTCACAGACCAGGTTGAGGTTGCATGTGCGGGTTACTCAAGTAGAGCTTGACTTGCGGATATGCAGCAGTCCCATCAAGGCGGGGGTCCAAGATTGCCTTGTATGCCAGACAGAGGTCACCTCAGCACCTGATGACCCTGTCCAGCAGGGACACAGATGGAATCCCAGGGATTCTCCTGGTGAGGAACTCTGTGGTCTCTCCAGCTGCTGCATGTGCTTTGCGAAGTACTTGCTGAATGGGGGGTTGTACTCAGTAATGGGCCTTATAAGGGAAGAATACAGGGATGTTATGACCTCCTTGTCCCTGGATGAGATACCCTTACTTATGAGGTCGGCCATGTAGAAAGCTTTCTGTACAATGGAAGCAACATAGGTTCATAGGTTCATAGGTTCATACTAGGCTATCTGCCCGAGGGCATTTATAAGCCTAGCCCATAGTTTTGTGGCTTACGCCACCCCTTTAGTTTGGAGAAACTATGCCCATTATTTTGCTGTGCCTCTGTTGAGCAGTGACACTGAGGTAACCCCTGGGGTGTATCTGCGATCTCCCATCCATTGGTCAAGATTCCTCTTGAACAAGGCCAGCGAGGTGCTCTGCCTCACATAAACCGGGATTTTGTTCCACAGCATAGGGAGTCTTTGGGTGATGAATCTATCCCTCCAGCACATCCTATTAATAACCGTGTCGAGGTTTAAGTCTCCCACCCTTGTGGCTCTGAGGATCTAGATTTTTTTGAGATGAAGCATGTTCATCAAATCTGGGTTTGACATGGCCTTGTATGTCAGGCATAGGTCACCTCTGAGCAAGCGGTAAGCAACTGAATATAACTGGAGTTCTTTCAGTCGGGCAGCATAAGACAGATTTTTGAGACCCTTTATCCTTTTGGTGAGGAACTTTTGCGGCCTCTCCAGCTGCTGCAAGTGTCGGGTCAGATACATTCCGAATGGGGCATTGTACTCAATCATTGGTCTGATGAGTGATGAGTATAGGGAGACTATGACTTCCCTTGATCTAGATGTGAATCCCTTCATGATAAGGTGGGCAATGTAGAAGGTCTTCCTAACTAATTTAGCAATATGAGTGTCGAATGAAAGGCTACTGTCAACCTGGGTTCCCAGGTCCCTAATAACTTCTTCTGTGTTCAGGGGATTGCCACCTATATGGTAGCTAGGGGTAACCTTATTTTTCCCGAAGGGTATGACTATGCATTTCTTGGCATTTAACTTTAGGCCATGGCTCTGGCACCAGTTATCCGTTTCTGTGAGACCCTTCTGAAGGATATCTGTGTTGGATGTGTTTTCAACTACGGCGCCCAGTTTGCAGTCATCTGCAAACTTTGTCAGCCATAACCCTCCTGTGTTTGCTTGTACTTCAGAAAAGTAGATGCCAAACAAGAGTGGGCCCAGGACTGAGCCCTGTGGGACACCACTTGTGACAGGCTTTGAGTCTGACATGGCGCCAGCAACTCTGACCCTGTGGGTTCTGTCACTCAGCCAGTTTGCAACCCATCTTGTAATGTATGGGTTTACATTTAAGTTGATGAGTTTTTCAATGATACCCGAGTGAGGTATTGTATCAAAAGCCTTCGCCAGGTCTAGGTAGGCTGTATGGACTGCCTTTCCCTCATCAATGGCCTTGGTGACTGTTTCGAAAAAGTCAACCAAGTTTAAAAGGCATGATCTGCCTTTGACAAAGCCAAACTGGGTTGGATCCAAAGTCTGCAAGTTCCCTATGTCTTTATTTATGAGATCCATTATGATCCTCTCCATGGCTTTGCAGATAAGGCTTGTCAAGCTAATGGGACAGTAATTTCCAGGGTCGGTGGAGGCACCGCCTTTGTGGAGTGGGACCACAGTCGCTGTGCGCCACTCCCTGGGTACGTATCCGGAGGTGAGACTAAGATTAAACAGCTGTCCTAACTGTGGGTTTAATTCCTCATTGAGTTCATGGAGCACACAGCCGGGGACACCATCAGGTCCCATGGATGCTGTGTTCTTTGCCTTGGAGAGAGCAGTTCTCACCTGGGCGTTAGAGATGTTTGGGGGGCTACAATCATTTGGTATAGATATCTCTCCTTTAGGGGGGGAGGGGGAGAGAAGTTTGCACTGAACCTGTCAGCCAGTATGTTGGCAATGTCTGTAGGATCAGTAATCTTCACATCATTTTGAACTAATTCTGAGCATATCTGGGAGTTTCCTCCTAGGTTTCTGACATAGCTAAAGAATGCCTTATGGTTGTCTTTAGAGTCCTTAGCTATTTTTTTCTCAAAATTAGCTTTGGATGATTTTATGAGAGCTCTTAGCTTTTTACTTATAGTGATCAGCGGTGTCTTACCTTTTAAGGATTTTGCTCTATTTTGTAGTAGCTTTCTCCTTTTGTTGTAGAGTTTGTTTATGGCTGGGGTCCACCAGACTGGACGCTTGCCTTTGGTACAAAGAGTCTTTGTTTTGCTTGGGATTGCCTGATCCATGCAGCCCTGCAGGTGCTGGTAGAAGGCATTTGTAAGTGATTCAGCGGTTTGAGTAATGTTAACCGCCGGCTCAGGGGCCTTAAAGGAGACCACACTAGTCTTTAGAAGTGTGAAGTCGGCTTTCGAGAAGTTCTTTACTGTGGTCTTTTTCATTTCGGGTGGTCAAAAGTCAAGTTGCTGTCAATCTGGGTGCCCAAATCCTTCATGACTGACTGCGTGCTTAGGACATTGTTATTAATGTGATAACTTGTAGGGACATCACTCTCCCCAAAGGGGATGACGATGCATTTTTTTGTATTCAGCTTGAGGCCATGTTTCTGGCAATAGTCATTTGTTTGGGTGAGACCCTCTTGGAGGATGTCCACATCACTAGTGGAATTGATAGTGCCCAGCTTGCAGTCATCTGCAAACTTGGTCAGCCATAGCCCACTGGTTTTGGCCTGCACCTCAGAAAAGTATCCCAAAGAACAGAGGTCCCAAGTCTGAACCCTGTGGTATGCCACTCGATGTGGGTCTACTGCTTGAGGTGGCCTCCCCTTCTTTGACAAGGTGGGTTCTATCAGTGAGCCAGTTAGCTATCAGTCTGGTAACATATGGATCGATGCCTAGTTGAGAGAGTTTAACTATTATGCCTGAATGGAGAATAGTGTTGAAGGCTTTGGCCAGGTCAAGGTAGGCAGTTTGCACTGCCTTCCCCTCATCCATGGCTTTGGAGACTGTCTCAAAAAAGTCGACCAAATTTAACAGACATGACCTCCCCTTGACTAAGCCAGACTGTGTGAAATCAAGTGTTTGGAAGTTGCCAATGTCCTTGTTAATGGGGTCCATGATAATGCGTTCCATGGCCTTGCAGATCAGGCTAGTTAAGACGATGGGTCTATAATTTCCCAGACCAGTGGGCGCTCCACCTTTGTGAAAAGGGATGACAGTGGCTGACCTCCACACAGCTGGGACAAAGACAGTATTCAGGCTTTGGTTGAATAGGGCACCTAATGGTGCTGCAAGTTCCTGCCTGAGTTCGTGTAGGATGCAGGCTGGGATGTTATTGGGTCCCATGGAGGCTGTATTTTTTGCCTTTGAGAGAGCAGTGATGACCTGATCCCTAGATATAAGGGGAAGGGGGCAGGTACTGGGAATGTCCTGATTTACTGATGGGGGGGGGACAGAGGGGTGAAATTTTCACTGAATCTGTCAGCCAGCAAGTTTGTTATATCTATGGCATTTGTATATGTGGTGTCCTTAACCACCAGTTCTGAACAGATCTGGTTTCTACCTTTGAGATTATGGACATATGTGAAGAAGGCCTTATGATTGTCTGTAGTAGATGTGGCCAATTTGGACTCGAAATTTGCTTTGGAGGATTTCAGTAGTGCTCTTAGTTGCTTGTTTAGGCTAAGGAGAGATTGCTTTCAGTTGGGCACCTGCTCCTTCTTGGTCCTGGACAGCAATTTTTTTCTTTTGTTATAGAGTTTATTTATTGCAGATGTCCACCAGACAGGTTTACTCTTCCTTGCGGTGGATGATTTAGTCCTGTCAGGTATTCCTGATTCCATGCATCTATATAAATGCTCGTATAGTAATTTGGTATAGTTTTGGACATTGGTGCCAGTTCCTAGAGAGGGGGAGGGGGATGTGAAGCTGTTTATACCAATGCTCAGGAGGCTGTAATCAGCTTTGGAGAATTTTTTTTTTTGTTTGACCCTAGCTAGAGGGGAGTCGGGGGAGATGGTGACTTCGGACGTGACCGTTTTATGTTTGGATCTTACAGAGGAGGATGATACTGCAGGGACGCTGCTGTGGTTACTCATGTTGGTTAATACCAAGTCCAAGAAATTATCACCTCTTGTAGGGGTATTGACTAGCTGTTCCAAGGAATCTCTGGGCATTTGTGTTTTGTCATGAGTAGTTCTTCCAATCTGTGTTTGGGTAGTTAAAGTCACCCATGATCAGGGTAAAGGGTTAAATCTTGATAGATTTGAAGAGGTCTAGATAGGAAGTTTGGGAATCTTGAATCAGATTTGGGGGCTAATAGCTAGCTATGATTTGTATAGGGGTCTTGTCAATGGTTAACTGCACTGGGCATGTCTCCTGTGCGTAATAATGTTTGACCAGCCTGGAGGTGTGTATGTCTTTAATATATATTGAAACTCCACCTCCTTTGGCTTTACTACCCATAGTTTGGGGTCTGAATGTATGATAGGAAGAGTAGCCAGGTATGGCTGGGGTGCTCTCTGCAGCTTTGAACCAGGTTTCTGTGACTGCAGAGATGTTGGCATTTCCATGCTTAAGAAGGCTTGCAATGAGTGCAGTTTTATGTTTAGACTCCTAGTATTTAGCAGCATGACTTTTAATTTGGGTTTTGTTAAAATTTTTATGTTGGTAGTTTTAGCTTCATCGCTTTTTCTAAAAAAGGCACTATGGGGAGGTAAGTGCCTTTACCAGAAGCCTGAAGCCCAAGTGAGACAGATGCAGGCCATCTCTGGCAAAGCATTGTGGTCTGTCGATCATATCTTCCCAGGCTGTCAGGTACTGGATCCACATGGAATGACACCAGAAACTAAGCCAGTTGTTAAAGTCAATCATTTTCTGTTTGTATTGAGGCATCATTCTGTGTGACGGTAGAATGCTGCTTAAGGCTAGGGACATACCTGCCTGGGACACATATTCAACGAGTTCAATCATGTCTCTCTTCATATAGTCCAGGGAGGTACATGTCAAGTCATTCACACCAACATGGACTATGACAGAGTCATAGGTTCATAGGCTCATAGGTAGGTACTAGGCTATTGGCCCTAGGGCCTATATAAGCCTAGCCAAAAAGGAACCCTGGCTTTTGCCACCCAAGAAAACTATTTTCCTGTGCCCCTGTCGAGCAGAGCCACAGAAGTGATCCCCGGGGTGAATTTCCTAGTTCCCATCCAGTCATCAAGATTTTTCTTGAAGAGTGCTAATGAGGAGCTCTGTTTGACATAGATAGGTAGTCTGTTCCAGAGTATGGGAAGTTTCTGGGACAAGAATCTATCCCTCCAGCATGTTCTGTTTATTGTGGTGACAAAGTTTAGGTCCCTACAGTGTGTAGTTTGGAGGGGTTGGGATTTCTTTAAGTGGAGCATGTCCAATAGCTCTGGGTTTGACATAGCTTTGTATGTTAGGCAGAGATCACCTCTGAGTAGGCAATATGCAACAGAGTAAAGTTGGAGTTTTTTGAGGCGGTCTGCGTAGGGTATCTGTTTGAGGCTAGTAATCCTCTTTGTGAGGTATTTCTGTGGCCTCTCCAGTTGTTGTAGATGTCTTGTGAGGTACATCAAAAGGGGCACTGTACTCTATAATGGGTCTAATGAGTGTTGAGTAGAGGGGAACAATGACCTCTTTTTTTCTGGATGAGAAACCTTTTGTGATAAGGTGTGCTATGTAGAAGGATTTCCTGACCAGTGTGGCAATGTGATTATCAAAGGAGAGACCACTGTCCACCTGTGTCCCAAGGTCTCTTTTCACACTTTCAGTGTTAAATACACTACCACCTTTGTGGTGGTTCATGGGTACAGAGTTTTTACCAAAGGGGATGACAATGCACTTTTTGGCATTGAGCTTCAGGCCATGGCTTTGACACCAGGCATCTGTCTCAGTGAGGCCCTTTTGTAGGATGTCCACATCATTAGGAGTTTCAATTATGGCTCTCAGTGCGCAGTCATCTGCAAACTTCATTAGCCAAAGTCCTTCTATGTTAGCCTGTACTTCAGAGAAGTATATACCAAGCAGGAGAGGACCCAGGACTGAACCCTGTGGTACTCCACTTGTCAGTGGTCTAAAGTCGGATTTGGAGTCTATATATATATATATATATATATATATATATATATATATATCTACATACACATGCAAACAAATATTTCAAGCACAGCCATTAACCCCTTCTAGCCTGCCAATAACATCTCATGCACATATTTACAGATGTGCAGTCTTATTTTTATTGACAGTTATATATGTAAGCATATAACTGTTTATATTTCTGTAAATATCTGTAAAAAGCACTCAAAAATTAATATTTTGCTGTCATGTGAAAGTCAAATCAAGTTGAACAAAAGTGCTCTGACAATATATGAGTAGGTTGCACAGTTTCCAAAGTATGGAAAGTTATTTGGGAAAATTTAGAGTGAAATATAATTCCAGGTTTGCATGAGTTATGATATATTACAGAACTGATGTAAAGGATGTGACTGAAGTAACTATTGTCTCATTAAAGAAGACTTTACTGATAACATTGATACTGCTACCTTTTTAATAACATTTGCTTTTCACAAGCTTATGGTTCATAACTTCATTTTGCAGAAAAGGATCTGGAATGAAAGGATGTGTATAGACTAATAGAGGTGTGAGATTCTGCTGCTCATAGGTGTTAATGGATTAACATAAAATATAGAGCCAATTGAGCACTGTATTTCAGAAATTAAAAAGATGAAGAACAAGAAAACATCATTTGAATATACAGAGCAGTTTAAGGCTGGTACAGTTAAACAGTATTTTGAAGAAAGAGTGGTGGATGATTAGAACAACCTTACAGAAGAGTTAATATGGCTAAAACAGTCACAAATTTCAATCGGAGTAGAAACAGCCATTAGTGGCTCATACAAGAGGATAGTTTAAATGTAAACAGTTGGTACAGTAAGATTTGTATGGATTTGCAGGACTGTCAAGTGAAACATTCTATAACTGCTATTAGTTGTTGCCATCAAAGGTGTTCTAGACTAATGGCCCTAGGGCCTTTACAAGCCTAGCCAAGTTAACCCTTGTTCCCAAGAGTGTCTTTTATGAGTATAAACTGAAGTCATCCAAATTACACTTAAATATGGTCAATGAGGGACTCTGTTTAACATAGACTGGAAGTCTGTTCCAGAGATGAGGTAACCTTTGCGAGACAAATCATTCCCTCCAGCAAGTCCTATTGATGTTACAGACGAGCCTAAGGTCCCTTGAGTATGTGACATGTGTACCATTTGACTTACGAATGGTTGGGGACTGCCTTAAATGCAAGACACAGGTCACCTCTGAGCAGTCTGTACAATACAGAGTAAAATAACAGTGATTTCAGTCTGTGTACATATGACATGTGCTGGTGACCCTGAATTTTTTTTGTAAGAAACCTTTGTGGTCTCTTCAGTTGCTGCAGGTGCTTGGAGAGGTTCATACCAAAGAAAGCATTTTACTTTGTTATTGGACTAATGAGGGAAGAGTACAGGGGGATTATAACGTCCTTTATTCTGGAGGCAATTCCCTTACTTATGAGGTGAGCAATATAGAATGCCCCTCTAACTACTGTGGAGATATGGTGATCAAAGTTAAGGTTGCTATCAACTTGTGTGCCCAGGACTCTCACCAGAGATTGCATGCTTAAGGTATTGCTATTTATGTAGTATTTTGCAGGAACATCACCCTTGCTGAAGGGGATGATGATGCATTTTTTTTTGCATTGAGTTTAAGTCCATGACTTTGGCACCAATCATTAGTCTCTGTAAGTCCTTCTTGTAGGACACTGACATCATTAGGAGACTGAATGACTGCTCCTAGTTTGCAATCATTGTCAGACTTTGTCAGCCACAGACCTTTTGTTTTTGCCTGTACTTTGGAGAAGTAAATTCCAAACAAAAGGGACCACATAACTAACCCCTGTAGAGCACCACTGGTTACTGGTCTGCTGGAGGAGGTAGAGACTCTTATTTTGACTGTATGAGTTCTAGTGGTCACACAGTTTGCAATCCACCTGACAATATATGGTTTGATACCCAGCTGGGTGAGTTTATCAATGATGCCTGAGTGAGGGCTGGTGTCAAAGGCCTGGCTAAGCCCAGGTATTCTGCATGTACAGTTATACCCTCGGCAAGGTCTTTGGTGACTGTCTCAAAGAAGTCCCCCAAGTTTAATAGAAAGATTTATTGATTACAAGTGAGTCATTATTCATGAAAATTACACAGAACAGAATCCATTAAGGAAGGTCTGTAGAACTGTTTTAGTCAGGGTACTACTTCAGTCATCCACATAGTCATGTTGTTAACTACTTTTGTTGATTACAAGTTTTGTTGATTTGATTATTAGTTGGCTTCTACTATATATAGTAGCCATGTAGTTAGGGAAACTGTTTTTTTTTCATGACTCGTTACTTACAAGTTGGGCTGATTTTCTTCTATAGATGTCTGTTAAGCTGACTATAGTATTTATTTTGTTTTGTTTGATAACAGTTTTGTGAATATCAAGTCAACATATTTAAGTAACATGGTTGTTTGGCAGGGTGATATTGCTGCACACTAGATAAATCAATTTGTAAGTTTAGTTTGTGGAGGAATCAGCAGACTAGCAGCCCATAAATATATTGTCAGCAACGTTTGTTGGGCTGCAAAAGAAACATCATTAGTATGTATGTATGTACTGAACTGAGTTGTTGGAATTGTTACTGAAACTGGAGTAATGTTTAACATTTCTGGTATTACAGATGATTTGATAATGATTTGCAGCCTAGAAATATGTTAAAATGTAATTATATTTAAGAAAATAAAGTTTAGGAATATAATTCTTTATTCAGGTTATTGTTTCTTCCTTCCTTCTCAGTGCAGCTTTTAGCTGTTATTGGATATGGTACTCCAGATATTTAGTTTTACTAAGAAGTCATGTGCATGCATCCAAATTATCAGCAGCTGACATGTTCATAATATTGGACATAATATTTAAAATCAGTCTGATTATATCAGCTAATGAACTATGTTGTATTTAATAAATATTCTGTACTAAGTAATCATTTGATTAGGATTTGGAAGGGTTTGGCTGTTATTTTGTGATGAACTGTTAAGGATGTCAGAGTTTAGATGGAATAAGAATGAGAATTTGGTTTAATGTTCTGATGTAAAGAATAAACAATATGACCAAAATGAGAATACAGTCAAACACAAGTGAACAAAATAAAAGAAAGGAAAGACCATCCAACATGACCAGATAAAAATAAAAATGTATTACAAAGGGTAAGCACTTTCATGCCACATGAGTACTTTGCTTGTTTCTTATGTGACGTCTGAAGAAGCACCTTGTGTGGTATAAAAGAGCGTACCTTTTGCAATAATTTTTTTATTTTAATTTGGTTGTGTTGAATGGTCTTTCTTTTCTTTTATTGTATAATATTCTATTGTGTGCACCATGATACATCAAAACAGCACTAGAGAATATTCAAGATGTAGTTATTGTCAGTAGCAATTTCTTTATGAGGGTTTGCAATGATTAATGCATGAGGGGATAAAGGAAGGTCAGAAATATGGAAATATAAGGTTAACCCAATGGCCTCCTTGAGCATAAAGTAACATACAGTGGCAAATGTTAGAATAAATGATTGTGTCTGCAGTGAAGAAAATAACCTAGACTCAGATATTGCAAACACTATACTTTAAAGAGAGGTGATACATTTCTTCCGGAAAGCTGGTCCTTTTGGTTGTTACATATATAATAGGTAAAATTCATTAGTGTTGATAGGCCACATTTGGCCAAAGGGCATTCCGTAGAATATTCTTTCATCAAACGAATGGTAGCCATGAATAATGACACATTCCTAGATAAGGATAAAAAATCTGCAGGAAAAGGAAGCAAAATGAAGATATAACTTTGCTAGATGAAACAATTGTTGTGGAGATGGAATGAACAACAAAACTATATTGATTCCACTAGAGCTAACTCATCCGATGATAGTCATGATGTTTGTTAAGCTTTTTAACTTAATGATATGCTTTCATCCTTAAGCCCTTTATAATTGAATGTGGTAATTCTAAAGAAATAATCAACTTATGCAAATACTGAAAATTCAGCGTGTCTATTTTTTTCAAAACTGCACTGGCCAGATAACAGAATGTGAATGATGCACTGGTCATGGTGGGGAAAATGTCTCACCCTGGACAGAAGGTTCTAGAGCCTGATGGAAAAAAAATATCAAGTGGCAGTTGTTTTTCAGTATATTCTGGGAACCCAAAAAAAACAGAGAGAAGCAATGCAAGGGCCTATCAGAACTATAAGGAACCAAGAACACACCTAGGTACAGTGACCAAACTCATCAAGGACTTAATACATGTTAGAACTTTAAAAGTAATATGAAACTGGATTTACAGACAGTACAGGTTGCTGGTAACTTGGCTGTGGAGGTCTATGCCAGTTGTATTAAGTCTACCTCAGGGTTACAAAGCCATAGATACAGAAAGTTCCAGTAATCAAGATGGAAATAATAAATAATTTCCATACATCTCTAACTCAAAGATCTGTCATTCAATATGCAGATGACTCTACTATTGTCTGCTCTGCCAACTCCTTCTCTGATCTACTCCAACTAACTCAAAAGGCCTTCTCCTCCACTGAATCCTGGATGCACAACAGGCACCTAGCCCTAAACCCTAATAAAACCAAAATCATATTATTCACACCTAAGAAAACAACCCCCTTAATTAAATCAGACTTAACCATCTACTCTCATAGTAAGTCTATAATCAAAGTCGGCACACGCACAAAGCTCCTTGGAGTCAGTATCGACAAACACATGAAATTTGACCTGCATATACAACACAACATTCGCAAAACACACCTTAAACTTGAAATCCTCTATATACATAATCACTTCCTAAGCCCAATCACAAAAATAACCCTTGCCACAACTTACCTATTACCCCCTCTCATCTATGGCACCCCTATACTTACCAATATCCAAAGCTCTACTAAATCCAAACTTGAGACATGCTACAATAAAATCGCCAGATTGACAACCAATTCTAAATATTCCAACCATCACTGCTGTGCTCTTAAGTCTCTGAAATGGCTAGAACTTCCACACTATCTCTCCTACCTGCAACTATGCACTGATCACAAAATACTCTTTAGACCACTTGACTGTCCTGCCCTGAGCTCAACATTCAGCTACTACCACCCAAACAGAAACCTTAGATCAGGGGAACAGAAGCTCTTGCAGGTTCACAAACCTAACCTCCCACCCAGCCAGTTTTTTTATCCCTGCTCAGTAGCAAAGAACTGTAATGTCCTGCCCCTATCCATTAGAATAACTCAAAATCCCACCTCCTTCAAAATTTAACCTTCACAGCCACTTATCCTTAAAGTAGAAGTGTACCTGCCCTAACCCCCCCTAAAAAGTGTTTGACTATTTCTTACCAACCTTAATTTTACTCTCTCTTTTGGTGTGAGAAAAATTCTTCCATAGGTAGAGAGATAATCCCTCAGTAAATAGAAATTAAACAGACAGTACATTATGTAAATCTTTACTCTACAGTATGCAGATTACTATTAATTTTCCTTCATATTTTGTACATACATATTCTTTGCATTCTTTATAATCAGTTTTGTACTGCAAACTGTTTTTGTACATAATTATCTTTGTGTTCATTGTACTTCATTTTGTGATGCAAATTGTTAATTTCTTATACTGTGGAACTTTTCTCCCTGGGCCTCCACTGAAAATGGGTTGTCTATGGCCCAGTGGACTTTCCCAGTAAACAAAATACAAGAAAGTAAGCAAATAAATAAATGAATAAATAAGACACCAAGTCCTAAACAACCACAGCAAGGTGTTGTGAAGGAAAAGATGTTCAATTCAAGTTCCTCATATGAAAGCATGACAACTTGACAGCAGAGAATTTCTAGTCCTTGAGTATTAATTCTGTTATCTAATATCATGGCAAGATTTCTCACTTTATTCAGAAACTCCTGCTTATTACCACCACAAATGATAACTGGTTTTAAAGTAGGACAACTATAATCCCTTAAAATGTTGTAAATAGCCATGGATACTATCTTAGATCAGTTTAACTTTAGATAATTAGTAATTATCCAGGCTTGGGTATATTTCAAGTATTTCTCATGATTATCCTCAGTAAATATCATGTCCTTAGGGAAGGAAAGGTAAAAGTATATATTGTCAGCATAGCAATATAATACTAAGGACATCTGTTCCATAACCTTCTCCCTGTCAAAACATTAAAATAGAGAACAGCAAAGGATCCATAATGGGGACCTGTGGGATGCTGGACAGGATGGAGTGGGAGGATGAGGTGATTATTCTGGATATAGTCCACTGAGATGTCCCAAAAGGTAGGAGACAAACCATTTTAGGCAATAACAGTTACCCACCTGTATGTCCACAAACTGTTCAAGAGGAGTTCATGATCTACCATATCAAATATTAAAAAGAAATCAAGGACAATCAATGCACAGGAAAGTCACTGAGCTCTCACCTTTATGAGGCATCCAAAAATATATGTGTGGCCCATATCAGCACTGTGTTGTATAAAAACGAGATTGTAATGGGTAATGAACTTGATACTACTGCAAAAATAGAACCAAGCTGTGAGTAAAATACCTTCTAAAAGTCTAGCAACTAGCCAAGCCATGCTTTCAAATCTGTGTCTGAATCAGTCCTTTCTTGAAAATATGAAACAGGCTGTTTGATCAGTAAAACCTTGCTAAGTTAGTGACTGCTACTGGACTCAAATCTGAAAAAGTGTCTCAAAGCTTATTCAAAAAATGGAATACAAGAGGCAGTAGAGCTTAAATACACATGATTTCCCATCTGTATAGCTTGCATTATGTAACTCACGTTTCAATTAATAAAAATAATACACCAAACTTAAAATAATTGGAATGATTAAATCAAATGACACACTCAGCAAAGATATTAAAGCAGTTGCATGGGATTTTAAAATATATGGTTTTGTTTCAACAGAAATGCTTCAAGCTAACTGTCTTAACTAAGAGGATTGTTAATTTTATTTAAAAAAAAGGATTGTTAAATTCTTCCTCTCTTCTGATGGGTACAGAAATGTTAAATTATAGAATTCATTTTTATAAGTATTCTTTGCCCCAACTGTCTGTTGATTATCAGCCCCCTCTCAGCCAATCTGCCATTTTAATCCTCAATGGGGTGGGTACTGACACTGAGGGGTCACCATTTAGACAGCCAACGGGGGGGAGGGATTTCAAGGGTGTTTCTCTATTTGGTCCTACTGTTCCCCTGCAGACGGTCAGCTTACACAGTGGAAGGTGATGTGAAATGGACTGACAATATTGGCTGTCCCTTCAGGTTTGAAAAGGACATTGCCAGCGAGCTGTCCCAACCCCTTCCCTCAAACACAGAAAGTAGTTTCCCTCAGTAACCACTTGTTCCCCAATTTCCCACAGCCTTCTCTCTCCCTGCCTGTTTCCTTCATTGCCAGGGCCACTATTTGTAGCCCAGTTACTTTGGTTACATTAAGGGCTCTATCTCTCTGCAGCACAAATCCAGGCTAGAAATGTCAAATCACAGAGTTGCCTATGTTGGCAAAAGCACTTATTACAGCTGTCTTAACCTATATCCCTAGAGTTTAGTATAACTAAAACGATGGTGTAACACAATATCATATTATTAACTATCTATATAGAGTAAAACAAGTTTTTGCCTTAGTTAAGTTTCAG
This sequence comes from Protopterus annectens, assembly GCF_019279795.1. Taxonomy (NCBI): domain Eukaryota; kingdom Metazoa; phylum Chordata; order Ceratodontiformes; family Protopteridae; genus Protopterus; species Protopterus annectens. Next base: position 747,092,166 of record NC_056748.1, read on the forward strand.
AGATTTCATAAAAAGTTATGTTTAATAGGTGTGAATCCTTCCAATAACTGACTTATCTCAGTTTTGTCTAATCAGACCTCCACTCTCAATGTACTAAAGTGTCATCATCTCACAATATAACACCATTTTAGTACTCAGTAGGCAAAATGATTTTTCCAAATACTTTATAATCACACACCAAAGCATAACTGTCTCCATCCTGTAATTGTAATGTACTGCTGCTGCATATATGTTGCTAAAATATAACTTATGTTGCTACCCATTGCATTAATTTCACTAAAATATAACTACTTAAAATTAATCTTCTAAGGTAACCATCTTAGGATATCCTTAAAATAGGTGGCTGCACTTTTATAGATATCTGGCAAACAAAACAAATAAGTAAAATACACAGAAGGTTTAGGTTCTTGAATGTATGCTGCATTTTTCCTCTTGGTTTTGCTGTTGGTGAGTATGTTTCCTTGTTGCTAACAATCTCCTGTGTATGTCTTATATACAGCTGAAGCAAAACACTGTTCCAGCCCTAGTAGGTAAGCCACATCTATGCAATACAAAAAAACGCCACATGTACAGCAGTCTGTACAGACCACATACTTCTGTTTGGGAGATTTCTTTAAATCTAAAGCAGAGAATCTCATGTTTTAACTGAATCTTTATATCAAGCTACATTACACAAGAATTCATTCTCCTAAACTGTCTTTGAATCCTATGGCGTGGGCAGCAGGACATCTTCTAATACAAGCTGCATTGCTTCAAGTTTTCAGAATCCTACTGTCTTGCTGTCTCCATTTTACAGAGAATTGCGAATACTTGCAAGTTTGAACAAGATACGTACTGTGTAAGATAAAAAATCTGCAGGGCAGTCATACTTCTTTTCATATTCCTATCATTGTTCTTTCTATGATGTCCTGTTTATTTAATTTGCAATGTAAATCCAAAGTGAATGGCTTCTAGAATACACCTACAATACTTACAGAACCTTACTGTGTTAACTAATTGGGATAGGCACTGTATGAGGGTCTCAGTGGTCCTAGACAATAGTCTAAAGCATAAATACATTCAGCTAAAATTCTAAACCATGCACAGCTCAGAGGCATATGTTTTTAACTCTCTATAAAGTACGTCAAAAATATTGCATTTGTAAACTGGAATTACAAAAAGCTGCAGGCTCACGCTCGAGTGCATTTAAATGTATTCATACTCAGTTTCTGACATTGATGAATGCAACAGCATATTCCCCAATATGTAGAACGCAGAGGGCACTTAACATTGCTGTATCCCTTTTCTCAGGGTCGACGTTGGTTGTGCATCCACAGCTGGAACAGGCGAAACAAAGACCAAAAAACTAAGATACGTTAGCCATGCACCACAGCTTTTCTCCTTTGTGCAATACATCAATATTCATAGGTTTAAGAGATATAAAAGAAATAAACAAAAGAGCTCTTTATAGCTTGTAGAATGAAACAAAAAGAACAGGTAGTATTTATTAGAAGATAAATACAAATGCAAGAAAAGTCATGCTGCACACATTATATACCTACTTTGGACGAAAGAATGTTTATTCTTTTTAAAACATTATATGCTTTATGAGCCATAAGCTTGCTGTCTACATCTAGTGACACCTTTAATGGTTTTATGCATATGACATAGTAAGGTGCCAAACTAGCTACTTGTCAACATTTTAAGGAATCCAGAATGAGCAGAACACACAGAAGAGACAGTACACTTTACAAAATATTGCAGACAAACTATACAGGATAATTGAAAAATATGCAAATGCTAGCTTAAAAACAACGCGAAAACAATCAAATGTAGTTCTGTGTTAAGAGTAATAAAGTCAATCTCACCCTAGGACACAGTTAATACAGTTTTAAGTGTTACATGAAAATGGTTTTATTTGCATATATAATACATATGTAACACTGAAGATTATTCTTTGCTTTTGTTGTAACATTTTTATTCATACTGTGTTTATCCAAACATGTGATATCATTTTAATTTTGTGAAATAGAGATGAAAAATGAAACTGGATGGGGAGAAAATAAAAAAATAAATGAAACACACATTTGCTGACTATGTTAAATAAATAACTGACTAGTGACACTGAGTTTTAGCAAAAAGCTTAAATGTAATGTGAAAGTAGTTAACACATAATCATACTCAGTGTTCCAATGAGGCTTAAGGTAAATGTTTAACCCTATTATAAATTTTGAATTTATGGTAATTTCATTTAGTTTCTTGTACTTATATGAATATAACAAATACTGGGTTTAAAATATTATACCCTGAAGTTATCTTTCTTTACCTGGAGGTCAGCCCATGCAGGCTCCCTTTTCTACATCTTATTATTATGATTTGGCCCATTCCCTGCTGGGTAGCTTTTGTTCATTATCCATGTCTGTTTCTTAGTCTGGTAAGGGGTTTCCAATTTTAAGACGCAGACAACAAACATTTCTTCATCAGTGCTCTCTGTTTCCTGTTTGTTCATTTAATTGTAGGAATGTTCAGCGCTACATGTCCTTAAATTAAAGAAAAAACATTTTGTTATAGTATCATTTATTAACTTTTATTTAAGTAAAGGCCATTACATTAAAAAAATCTGAATATAAGATACAAATCTCAATGTAAAGTGAAGGGTGGGCTCTTACCTTCTCTATATATGAGACTTTGTCTCTTGTGTTATCTTATGCCATATAAGCTAATATGTCACACATATTTGGGGTAAGTTATGAACTTTATACTAATAAATGGCAAAAGAAACTCAAAAATAAAAAAAAATGTTTAATATAAACAAAATAAGTGCTTTCATCAACAGAGTGACTTCAACAGGCTATATAAAATAAACACCAAAATAGGTTTAAATACACTAAAATAAAAATGTTTCACATATCATAAAACTTATCATATGATCAAACTGCTTAATCATATTTCATGTCTCAATTTTCTTTGAGAAAGATAAGCTTTACAATTGTATTTGTCATTTAAACCAGGAATACTACAAGGATTGAGTCTCAATTACCAGCAGTACCAAACATTAGCGGACCGGAGTTCCGCTGTGGCGACCCCTAAGCGGGATAAGCCAAAAGACACAACAACTTTTTCCAATTTAAATCACCCCTGCATCAAACCTATTCTTAACATTTCTAACAGAATCAATAACATTAAACAAAAACCTATGAAAATAAGTGAATGAATCAATTGTATACATAGTGTGTTGGTGACATCTTTCTTTTCTGCTACATACATGTGCTTTTATATCCTTGAATGCAATGTCCTTATAGTTTTGCCTGTATAAAAGATGTCACTTGAGCAACAACTAGTTGCATGCACTACAAACTTTGAATTACAACCAAACCTTCCAGGAACATAAACTTTGTCCTTCCTAAGAGTAACAACATTCACATCATGAGCATTGCACTTGCATTGATTATATTTATAATGTTTTAAAACTCCCAACTTTTTAAACAGCCTCATTAGGAGCATCACACTTTGTTTGAAAAATATATTTCAAGCATATGTCTTTCTAATAAAATGGTTGCTTCATTCACTTTGAAATATGTCTTTAGAAACTACTAAAACTTTCCAATTGGTCTTTAGGATTTTCACAATGCTGGCTGCATCCACAAAACTATTTAGTAACATTGCTGTTTAATAATTATAAGAATATGAAACCACCTTATTTTTATTAACCATTTCATTTCCAATTGGCTGATTGTTGTACTGCTTCAATATTACTGTATACTAAATCAAAGGTATACTGTCTATTTATAAACATTTTAGCTAAAATTCAAAGTGCATATAATTTTCTGTCCATCTGCTTCTTTTAACAAAAGTAATTAACTGTATTTTCCTTCAACTTAAAATAATGCATACTGTTAAAATTTAAATAAGCATTTCTAGAAAATCTTGTTCTAAGTATACCTTTAGCATTATCTTTATAAACTTCAAGATCTAAAAAAATGATAAGATCATCAATAAAGTTCCAGGAAAATTGCAAATAATTGCAAATTTTATTCAAGTAATCCAAAAATAAAGGTAGAAAATGATTCAAATCATGTTTCCAAATGACAAAAATGTCATCAGGAAAAAGGTTTTTAAAATGATATTCACAAAATCTCATTAACACATTCTCCAGTACATCCATAGACACATTTATATAACTATGCCAAAAGATGGATTGAGTGTAAAAGAGAAGACCTATGACTGTAAGGCTTTACTGTCAATGAATGTAGAAGAGTAAACTTGAATCTTTGAATCTACAAAGATGATGATTGCTGTTGACATGATGCCTGGACCCCTTGTAAAATGTGAAAAAAAGGGTTTTGATTAAGATGATAGACAGATACAAACTAGCATATAGATATAGGTGCATATATAGATGTGAGTCATCACACACAGCTATGCCCACGTTTGTATAATATGAGCACGATTACTCCCACAATAGCGTAACTCTATCACTATTGTGACAATTAGTGCTTATTCTTGCAGTGCTGCCACCATTAAGAGTGAACATATTCTCACTGACCAACTTACACATTACACATAGTTAATCGTGGCACCAACCAATATAATAAATCGCAAGTCGAATGACTTGTTGATGATCCCTATTCATATCCATATCAGAAAATAGACTCTGCATAATGTAGAGTTAGTCCTTCAGCCTGTAACTCTACAATTATAACATTTTGTCTTACAATAATCCCCTCCTTTTGATGAGCCACATGATTCATCTCCAGAAAGAACTCGCCTCCTACAGCTAGAATTAGTACTCAAATCATCCTCATGGAATTCACGCAACCATGAATACACACACACAGTTCTATGATAATGTATGGCCTAAAACAGTCATGACTGTGCTAAGCACAGATGCCTTCCATACCTCTCAAGTGTACCTCATTACAAGGAACGTACCTCATTTTGGGTCTTAAAAAGTTCATGTTCCTCGAAGTTCCACATCAAAAGGGTCTGTCATGTATTCAGTGTTAGGAATTTTTTTAATTGATATCCATGTTAAATAGAAATGAATCACATTAATTCATTTAAAGATATTTTTATAAGTAAAACCATTATATTTTAACCATCCTATGACCTTCCTAGTTGAAGTTGTTAGTAAGCCATTAGTATGTGTTCCACATTTTGCCAATTTGTCCCACATTATGAGGGCTAGTGTTCCTCATTTTGGAGATGGATGGTTGAGAGCTATTATGCCTTCCCACTAATCAGTGTTATTTCTACGTAGGACCTCACCATTTGCTGCTTATAAATTTCAGTACTGATTATGACACTGCAATACAACATTTATTTCCATCTACTGCATGCCCTGACATTTGTGATTATGTTTATTCTAAACACAATCACAATAGCATGCAGCAAGAAAGTTTTGTAAATGTGGTGTGTGTATGTGCCTCAAGGCAGCTTAATGCACTCACACATGGACAGAAATAACAAGATGAAAAAAAGAAGTTATCAGCTCAAAAAGGACCAATACAGACTGGTTTCAGCTATTTTTTGATTAAATTAAAGGGAGAAAATCATCCTCAGGATAGTTATGAAAAAGAGGGAATAAACCAAAAGGAGGCACATAAGAGTACATACTAAAGAATGAGCCATAACGAAGGTGGTGGGGGACAAGCATCCATTTTATGTAGATAAAGAAGGAGGTAAGCTGGGGAAGGAAGGAAGGAAGGAAGGAAGGAAGGAAGGAAGGAAGGAAGGAAGGAAGGAAGGAAGGAAGAAAAGATAAGTAGCAGGGGCACACAAGCAAACACAGAAGATAGACAAGGCTGACAGGGGAGATGCTGACACTTGACACTATGAGGGAGGGGAAACACAAAGGAGTAGGAGACATTAAACAAACAGAGGAAAGACAATGGTGATTAGGAGGACTGGACAACAAACAAGGGTAGGGATAGACACAAAAGGTAGGGGAAAACTGGGATAGGGCTTGGAATGGAGGGAGATCAGGCCCCACATTTGGCAGTATCACCAGCGTGCCCAGCTGTGATGTTAATGCTAGTGTAGTGCAAGGATGTGACCCTTCAAGCTGGATAAGGAGCCTTTCCAGGTGGCCGCTGTAAGCATTTAGGCACTGGTAGACCAGTTTCCCGACCACCTCAGGAAGCTTGCGTCTGTGGGGAAAAGCATTTACACCCCTGGCAGAGACACCAGCAGGAACTGCAGCAGACCCCACCAGTGAAGTCCATCAAGGGCAAGACTCAAGGATATACCTGCTTTCACCCTCTCAGCTGCACTGTCATAGATGGCCCCAGCAGCCTGCTGTTGGGATGCAGCGGTGGTGCTGGTCACTGGGGGCTGGTGGACCACAAGCGGTGCTGTATTGTTGTTGTGTCTTTCGGCTTTTCCCAGTTAGGGGTCGCCACAGCGGAACTCTGGTCTGCTAATGATTGGCAGTAGATTTTTATGTGCCGAGTTGCCAGCCCTGATGCACAACCTTCAAACAAAGGTATGCCCATTCACGCATGTCTCCACACAGAAGACACTCTAGCTGAGAATCGAACAGGACAACGTCTTACTGTGAGGTGACAACACTACTGCAGCACCACTACAAATAAAAATAAATGAAGAGACAACAAAACACAAATAAATATAATAAATAGAAAATTTAGTGAACAGACGGTGATGGATGGAAATGCAGGCATACACTTACATCCAGTACTAAATAACCAGAAAAAAATATATGACCTCAGAAGTCACTGCAATGTACAAAAAATAAATAAATAAAACACATCATGAACTGTAACAGGTGAAGACCTATAAGAGCACATGAAAAATGTCTTGGCAAATTCGGGGGCCCTTTCCCTTGGAATAATTTATGTGCTGTAGGTAGACAGGAGGGAAGCACCTGCTTTGGGATTTGAACACAGAACATTCAGACTTTGATCCATGAAAGGCAGATATGCTGACTATTGAGCCATCAAGGCAAGTGTATTATTACCAACCATATGCAGACCATTGTTAATGAAAATTCTGTATGTGTTGAAAGGTCTGCTTCATATAGACGTGTGCACATTAAGGTTTATTTTACTGTAGGTTTTTTCATATGCACAGTAAAAGTTACTCTGCCTGTATTAAGCAGCAACTTAACTGTCATTTGGATTGGGCACCACAGATGTATCAATCAGGATAGCTTTCCTTTTCCTCTGCCCCTCCAAATGGGGTAATGACCTGTGTGTAATGCAGACAGAATAAGCGCATCTGCTGTAGGAAGACAACACAGAATCTCTCCTATTTTCAACCTGTTTTACCTGTTGATCTTCCCTGGAATCATTGATAAGATCAAACATCAATCAACTAAGATGAACAATATACCACCAATACCTTACAGTGGTGACCTGCCAGAAGTAACAGATAGGGACAACATGCCCAGAGACAGATGGACCACAATCTTCACACTGAAGCTGCCATATATTGTAAATTCATGTGTGTATGTCACCAATCAGTATATATTTTAATGAATATACATATATTTAGATTGATATCTATAGGCACATATATTCATATTTTGCTTTCTTAGTATGTATATATATATATATATATATATATATATATATATATATATATATATATAAATATATATACATGTGTGTGTGTGTGTGTGTGTGTGTGTGTGTGGAGCTACATCTCAGCGTACTGAACTTATATACCAGCAACAAAATCTGATCGCTCTCGAATGATCGACATACGAATACGCATGCTCCAAGGCATATCCTTGGACTGTGCAAATTCAGAATCATTGTTTTCTTGCATCCCCTACTTTTTAAATATACCAATTTCAGACTCACACAATATCAGAAAAAGGGCATATTTCCCAATCCATGTTGTACAGTGATCTCATACCACATAGATAATTTTTGGTTTATTTTTAGTAGAATATGAAACAGGTGTACTCACCACTGTGCCTGGAAAGGTGTTCTAACCTCTTTAGATATTGCCCCTGATTCTGCTCAATAGCCTCAGGAGCTGGAAAAGATACAAAGGTAGTTATTAGCACAACACAGTCCAAAATGTCAGGGTTACAATATAATTGAAAGAAAAAACAAGAAGATATACCAATAGTGCATCTCTGAGGCTGTTGCATTCACTCTTACTTCTCATTGCTGAAGGTCTGGATAATGCCTTCTCAGTTCACTTTAGTGATGCTTGTACTCCTTTCCAGTTCTTGGGATGGATGCCAGTGGCCACCATCACTACCCTGGAAAGAGTTCCAGATGTCCACTTTATACCGAGGACACTGATATGAGTCCCCAGCAAATGGTCTTGATTATGTATATGCAATAGGTAGAGAAATATTTGCTTTCTTGAGAGCACCCCCAAGGTGCCCTGCAACAACCAGTGCCTTCAGAAGCAACAGATATTGTAAGATCCCAAATCAGACAATAATGTCTGACATCCATTTCCCATTACAAGGTATAGCAAGTAATGTAGAGCACCTCAGTAGTGCAGCCAGTGTCAGAGTTTGATAATGACTGTGATATTTTTAACTTGTACAATACAGGGTTAGTGGTGTGAAATATGGCAACCAAGGTTTAGCTGTACTGCATGTTGTTTATAGTGACTTTTCTTTGTTGACCTCATACCTAATAGTATAAAGCTAGGAATTACAGTGAACTTGCTTATAGTATTCCTATGTCTGAGCATGTGAAATGCATAGTGTGTCTCACAGTGTTATGTGCACAAAGCCATGTAAAACCTTCCACAATAATGGTCTGCTCATGGACAGGATGTACAGATTAAGCATTCATGATCTGAATTCTCATTTGCTTAATCATCATGGCCAGAGGCCTGAATCAGCTTGATTTAAATGCAAGCATCTCTAGACAGCCTCAATGTCTCATTGAAGACATTATAGAGAACCTCTGGTTCATAGGTTAGTACTAGGCTAATTGCCCTTGTGGGCCATTTTAAGCCTAGCCAATTACCCCACATGAGAATCAAACCCTGCACCTTGTGTTTGCCAGGTAAACACCTTAACCATTATGCCATCCTCCCACTCTGGCTTCAATAAAGTATATTGTTCAACACCACATTCCTATTTGCTTAAGGTATATGCACTTTCTTTCACAGTGTTACTTGCAAAAACAGGTGCATCAATGTTTATAATTGCAGATACAAGCTAGTGGAAATTACGGAAGTATGAGGTTAAAGTGGAGGAAGAGAAGGAGACAGTGATGTGCACAAGTTGTTCACAAGAGATATTGAGGCTAATGAGAGACACATCCAGTATCAGTTGTACAGTGAAGCTCTTAAAGGATTGTGGCCTTACAGAAGGGCACATGACATAGTGTTTAGAAGACTGAATTGATGTGTAGGGAGGAACATAGTGACAATGGTCATCACTAAGTCTTAAGCCTGTCTGTGCATTGGAAGTGGGGGCAGTGTTTGCGCTGGTGATTGCAGGCTTGTCAGTGTTAGGGTGTTACTTGTGTACTCCTTTGTGTGTCATTAACAGTCACTGTGGGATAAACAGAAAAGGTGATACACAGCAACATGCCTGGTAAGGAGAAATGTGGGAAGAGCAGGATCACGAAGAAGTCCAGAAAGTGCAGGTTCTCTGTTGCAAAGAATTACATGCTACTGCAGGCCCTCAGTTTCCATGGCTGATGGCTTTTTAAGCAGAAAGTTGCCAAATGGTCCTACCATGAACATGCTCGGCAGGATTTTGTGGTTGGCATCAGTGCTGTTTGTGGTTAGGACTGCAGTTATTTGCAGGTCAGGTGTAGGGTGACTGACATTACCTTTAGCCACTGGAAAATTGGCTACTCTCCTTCAATAGGAAGTTAAGGAGATGGGAGGTGGTGTCAGTCAAGCCACCTTTGATGGAGAATGAGGAGTTTCTGGTCTCACTCAGAGGGACAACAAACTCCATATAGGCCTACTATGTGATTTTGGACATCAAAGCAGAGCTGCAACATGCCCCAACAAAATCTGTTGGATATCTACCAGGTGTATTGCAATATCTGAAACAGAAAAACGGAAAAAAAAACTGGTAAAAAAACCAAGCTTCTAGGCATTAGCATTGAGAAAACTCATCAAAAACTAAGAATCTTATATAGAAACAAATTTCTTTACTGCAGCAACCAAAACTACCCTTGCAAAACCATTTTTACTTCCCTCTCTTCTTTATGGTGCCCCTATCCTAACTTACAAACTTCTACCCTAAGAAAGATGGAACAGTGCTACAACAAAGTTGCAAAGTTTGCCACAAACTCTAAATATCACGCACAACACTGTAAACCACTCCTAGAATTAAACTGGCTTGAACTCCCCAACCAACTTGCCTTTATTCAGCTATCCACCTTGCACAACCTTATTTTCAAGCCTACTGCCTGCCCTGCACTAGTCAATCTAGTCACACCTTACACACCAAATCAATCCCTACAATCAGAAGACAAAAATCTCTTAACTATCTCAAAACCCACAAGAAAACCAGGTCACTCTATGTATTCATACTCTGCTTCTATACTTTGGAGTTCACTACCTGTAGCTACTAGGTCTATGCCTGGCCTAACCCATTTCAAAGCCTCTTTAAATAATCATCTCATAAATACATGGCTCTGCTCCTGCATAAAGCCTGCCTAATGCTCAGGTCCTCCTCTTCTTCCCCACTGGCCTCATCATCCTCTTCATTTCAAACCCTCACAGACTGCAAGATCCTAAGGCTTTTCTAACGCCTTCTCTGTTTCTATACCATATCCTTAAGCTACTGCTCAGGCTGTATTGCTTCTATTCTTCTTAAGTCTCTCTCACTATCTAACTGCATCACTAACCTTCTGGCTGCTATTTTCCTAAATGAAACTAACATTCTATTTTTCATGTACTATAACAGTTAATGTCACACAATGCACTACCTATGTACTATTTTTTGGACACTAGCTACATCATGTATGGTGCGAATGACTATTATTGTCTATAATTGTTTAACTCTATAGAATTGTCTAGATGTGTAGTAACATATTGCAACATTTTGTAACATAGTTTGTTCTTTCAACTTATTTTTGTATGGTATTTCTGATGTAATTTGTATTGTATTCGATTATACCGTATTTGTATTGTACTGTATGTAGAGCTTTTCTCCCCAGGCCTCTGATGAAAACGGGTTCTGTCGACCCAGTCAGATCACTCTGGTAAACAAATGTCAAATAAATAAAAATAAATAAATAAATGCATTTTATTTTTCAATGTACTCTGACTGGATCTTTTAATGTTAGTCTATCTGCAGCCAATCTTACTATGTTATGAATTTTGCAATGTACTTATTTTGTATATATTGCATATATATATATAATATATATTATATATAAATAATATATATTATATATATAATATATATTTTATATATATATATATATATATATATATATATATATATATATATATATATTATTTAATCAATAATATTATTGATTAAAACTCTGATGTATGTTCTACACTTTCAGCTCGGGTCATGGCTAAAAAAGTCAACAGATCAGTCCACTTACCTGTGAAACAATAGTAAATAAATAAAATAAACTTTCTTGGTATACTTCTATAATTCTTCCTGCAGTTTCACATGTCTATCTAATGCAGCAAAATGATTTCACAGAAAACCTATGAATACTGCTAGTATATTTTCAGGATCATACTTTATAAAGTATCTACTTAGTTTACTCTATTAAGGCTTTAGCTCTGAATTTATATAATACTGCATGTTAAGCTATACCACTGTCAGCCTGAGGTTTTGTTTCTATTGACATTACTGAACTTTTCCATCATCTACTACCATAAACATAGTCAGTTATTTCTATATAAGAGAACAGATGGCAAATTAATAGAAATAAAATTATAATTGCAAAACAAATGATCTATTCACTCATTAAAGAGCTAAGGAAAGGGTAGACAGCAGTTTAAACTTGGATCCATGTGTGTGTACCGATACCAGTGAAGCATACTCTGAAGCCCAGCCAGTTCTGAAATCCATGTCTAATCATTAGAGGGTCATCATACTGCTATATATTTCACTAATCCATTTCTTTATTGAATACAATACTGTGTTTTGTGGCCTTTCTACCTGAAACAACTTGAAAACATACAATGATTCCTTATGAAAAAAAAAAAAAAAAACTATTCAGAGAGAGTTCAGGGCAACTGCACCCCCCACACCCCCACTAATTATATATACTAACTCTGAGGATGCACAACAGTGAAGGAATGGGTACATGCCCCGATCCCCACTATAGTGTGATCTCCACTCAGAATGCCAAACTCACAAAAGTGCAAATGCACACTGGCATTCACTCTTTTGTGTCTTCAGCATCTTTTGGTTTGCTAATATGAACCATCAAAAACATCCTTTCGCATATCTGCCATCGCATCGTATAACTTAAATGATTTGCGCATGTTAACATTTATTCCTTTTGTGACATCTGTAGTTGTACCTGTTCATTCTGTCCATTATGCATAAATTTGCTTGTATGGTTTATAGTGTGTTTATTGTTCTTAATATATTATTTTTGCCTTGTAGCACAGGGCTTGACTGAAAATGTCCCATAATAGATAAGTCCCTATATGTGGCTAACAAACAAACAAACACAATAATGCAATAACTGCTCACATAGGAGTATTGCTCAGAAGGGCTCATGAAGATCTGTATTTTACAAAACTGGCTACAGCGCATCTTCCCACAAATGCTGAACACACTGCTTTTATATTAGTCTAGAGTAAATGCAATAAATTGCAATATCTGTTTTATAGTATGATTACTTCTCATTGCTCTGATACTCACTGCACATCTCACTCATGTTATGTGCTTTGGTTACTGTAGGAACTTCAAGGGCACAACCTTCACAGGCGCCTGCATTAGGCAAAGTATTATTTCACAGGTGCCTGTGCGAGGTAAGATATTACTTCACAGGAGCCTACACAAGGTAGGGTATTACTTAACAGGTACTCGCACTAGGTAAGGCATTGCTACATGGGCACATGCATGAGGTGAGGTATTATACAGTACTCTTGGTACATGCTGTAGTATTAAGTCTGCATTTAGGAGTATGTTAAGAGGTGGTGGGCTATAGTTTTACTCTGCTTTGTGCCTTGCTGTATTCAGAAGGTGATTCTCCATCTAGCACCACTACTGTAAAACTTCCACTGCCTGATATGGGAGGGTCATCTGACTCTGATGATGGTGGTGGTGATCAGCTGGCATGGCCACAGAGTACAGTGTGCCCAATGGATACCCTAATCAGGCCATGGACACAGCATTTGTGTCTGCAGACTGACAGAAGACACACACCTTACAGGAAGAATAGGTTATTGAGGACACTCACAGTCACAAGACAGTGTGATATCCTCTATGGGCTGGTCATCAATGGCTGCCACAAGCCCAGTAGGTCTGGTGGAGTACATGCATGGGGATGCTTACTGGTGCACATCAGAGGCATTGGTGCAGGCCTGTCCCCAGACTAGCTGGTCAATGGATGTGGATGTGACCCAATGTATGTAAAAGGCTATTGTGAGGGCACAGGCTAGTGGCACCATGGCCTTTCCAAGTTGCTAAGGATAATGAGGATAAGATGGATGACCTCTGGGAATGCATGTCCCATATGTGTGATAAGTTTGATAGATCACTTACTGGAACAAGACATGTCTTTCCAGAGTCATAAGCTGCACGGCAGATGTCATCCATGCAGCCATTCCAGTACTACCTAAACTGGTGGTAGCCATTGTGGGAGTGAATGGCCAAGGTCCTGGTCATGCACCAGCACTTCCACTGTAACATCAGTTGTGGAGGTGCCTATGGGCAGAAGAGGCTGACACTGGGGGGTGGGGCAATCAGGGCAGTGGCACATCTGATAAACGAAGAGAGTTGCTGTCATGCAGCACACCAATATCTAGCCATGCAACTCCTGGTAGAGGTTACTCTTATGGGTAGGAGCATGAATGGGACGTCTAACCATCTCCCATGCATATTCTTGGTCTGTCAAGTAGATCAAGACACACTGATGCAATAAATGCTTGTGCTGTGTCCCAGTATATATATATATACATGCACATGTGTGCACGCACACAAATGCTCGTGTGCACACACACACAAACACACACACACACACACACACACACACACACACATGCCATTGCTGCCCCTATAGCTGTGCACATTCATGGTATCAGTGCCAGTGCTTTGTCATATGACATTACTCAATAATTCCTGCTGCCTGTTGCAGAGATGGGGTAATCTCTGGGATACATACCTGTCTTTCCAGCAGGTCCTATTTATAACATAGGCAAGGTTTAAGTCTTAGGAATGAATAATTCTGGTGCTGTTTGTTTTACAGATATGTAAGAGGTTCATCGGGGGGGGGGGTTGAAAATACCTTGTATGCTAGAAGCAGAATACAGGGATAGCACCTTAAGGTGGTCTGCATAGTTACTTATGCCCTGTATTCTTTTTATTGAGGAAACACCATGGACATTCCAATTGTTGGATGTGCCTGGTTAGGTACATACCAAAGGGGGCATTATACTCAACGATGAATGCTGAATACAGTGGAACAATAACTTCCTTGGACCTAGATACTATACATTTGTTTATAAGTTGCACAACATAGAATGATTTTCTCACTGCTGTAGACACTTGATGTTCAAAGGTTAGATTACTGTCTATGTATCTCTCTAAGTCCCTGACTACTGTGTCAACTGTTAGGGGTGTGTTGTTGATATTTTAGTTACCAGGGGTGGATGACTTCCCAAAGGATGCTATTATGCATTTCCTGGAATTTAGTTTTAGTTCATGACAGTGACACCAGTTATTTGTCTATGTCAGCCCTTTCCGGAGAACATTTGTGTCAGTGGGAATTCTATGACTGCTCCTAATTTGCAATCATCTGTAAATTTATTCAGCCAGAGGCCGTTGACATTGGTCTTGCTTTCAGTGGAGTAAATGCCAAAGAAAAGCAGCCCCGGGGCCAATCCCTGAGGGACTCCACTTGTTACTGTCTCTTTGTAGAGGTGGACTCCCCAATTCAATTTTGTTAAATAATATCATTGTATAATAGCAATAACCCAGTCCTATGTTTGGGTAATCAAGAACCACTCTGTGTAGACAACTTGCAAACAAGGAATAACAAACCACTGCATTGAACTGTCTTCCAGTATTTTTAGAAAAAAGACATATTCAAACATGCTTCTCCACTTTGACAGTTGTCATCCCTATCATCAGTGAAGAAGTGTAGTAAAGGGGCAAATGGTCAGACTCTCGAGACTAGTCAGCAATGATATGAAATTTATGGAAGAGATGTTCACCCTTATAGGAATGTTCAAAGAGAGGGATTACCCAACCTGTCTTTTATTGTCAATAAGGAATGAAGTAGTTAAAAACTGTG
Organism: Protopterus annectens; assembly: GCF_019279795.1. Classification (NCBI taxonomy): domain Eukaryota; kingdom Metazoa; phylum Chordata; order Ceratodontiformes; family Protopteridae; genus Protopterus; species Protopterus annectens. Next base: position 747,107,543 of record NC_056748.1, read on the forward strand.
CTATTAGGTTCACCCCTAGTTTAAAAGGAGGTGGAACTGGTGGAGTAAGTAATCAACATGAAAATTTCAACAATGATGTTATGATAGTACAATTTAATCAAGGTGCCCCACAGTTGATGTTGAAAATGTGTAAGATCTGGGGAGGAGTGTTTGAAGATGAACTAAAAAATAAACTAGGGACAAAACCTAAAATAGTATATAGTAAAGTAAGAAACATCAAGGAAATTTTAGAAAAAGATACAGATAGAGTGAAGAAAAGTTATGTATCTAGAATGTATAAATGTGGCGCATGTAGTAGTTGCAGATTTATTAATGATGGCCCGTATGTAGAAATAGAGTCACATAGCAGGAATCTGCAAGGTCCAGGTCGTTGCAATTGCAATGCGAAATTTGTTGTTTATATTGCTACGTGTGTCTCACTCCCTGCATTTTACGTGAGCAAGACCACTATACGGCTGCATGATAGGATTATTGAGCATAATAGGGACATCAGAAATGGCAAACAGAGTTTTGGCTTATACATTCACAGTACAGTTAGTGCATAAACTTTAAGAAGTTTATATTTTTTTATTATTGACAGAGTTGTTATTGACGCGAGAAGGGGGGACCCAGATTTGGACTTACAAGTGATAGAAAAAGAACTGCAATTGAGGCTTAATGCCAAGGAGAAACCAGGAATTAATGACAACATTTCAGTTTATAGTATTTTAAAACAAAGGGCAAAACCTATTTAAACATCTTAAAATGATGGGTTATTTTTTATCAGCATTTATTGTTTATTATTATTATATAGTAGTTTTTTTTATATTTTTTTCTCATTTTTTCATTTTTTCATGTTTTTTATTTATTTTTTGGCTGACAGAGCATTTATATTTTTAACATGTTTATACATTGTGGTTATCATTAGGCTACAGAAACTAATTCTTTGAAGGGATTAGGGTTTTTTGCACTAAGCATTGTTCCAATTGTTTTGTTTATGGAAAACAATGGTATTCTATATGGTATTCTGGTATTATAGACAAGCTCTCCAGCCTGAACATAAACCCCTACGTCACTAGATGGGTTGCCAACTGGCTTACGGACAGCACCCACATTGTGAGAGCTGCGGGAGCTAGGTCCAACTCTAAATCGGTTACAAGTGGAGTTCCCCAGGGCTCAGTCCTAGGACCACTCCTGTTCGGCATATACTTCTCAGAGGTACAGGCAAGCACAGGAGGACTATGGCTGACCAAGTTCGCAGACGACTGCAAACTAGGGGCTATAATTGACTCTCCGGCTGACACAGACATCCTCCAAAGGGTCTCACTGAGATGGATACCTGGTGTCAAAATCATGGCCTCAAACTAAATGCCAAAAAGTGCATAGTCATCCCCTTTGGAAAAAACAAAGTACCCACAAACTACCACATAGGTGGTAGTCCCCTAAATACGGAAGATGTAATAAGGGATCTGAGGACCCAAGTAGATAGTAATCTCACATTTGATAATCACATTGCCAAAGTGGTTAGAAAATCCTTCTACATGGCCCACCTAATCACAAAAAGGTTTGCATCCAGATCAAAAGAGGTCATTGTGCCCCTCTACTCATTACTCATCAGACCCATCATAGAGTACAATGCCCCATTTGGGATGTACCTTACAAGACACCTGCAACAGCTGGGAAGACCACAGACGTACCTCACCAAGAGGATCACTGGCCTCAAACAGATGCCCTATGCAGCTCAACGAAGAAATTACAGCTGTACTCAGTTGCATACTGCCTACTCAGAGGTAATCTCTGCCTGACATACAAGGCCATGTCCAACCCAGAATTGACGGACATGCTCCACCTAAAGAAAACCTTATCCCCGCGAGCCACACACTCTAGGGATCTAAACCTCACCACAACAATAAATAGGACGTGCTGGAGGGATAGATTCCTGTCCCAGAGACTTCCCATGGTCTGGAACAAAATTCCAATCTACATTAGGCAGAGCTCCTCGCTAACACACTTCAAAAGAAATTTTGACGAGTGGATGGGAAACAGAAAGTTTACCTCGGGGATCACTTCAGTGGCTCTGCTGGACAGAGGCACAGGGAACTAATTTAAGGGGGCAGCGAAAGCCAACACATTCTGGCTAGGCTTATAAATGCCTTCGGGCAGATAGCCTAGTACCTACCTATGAACTTATGAATGAGCAAGAAGTTACATGTGCAAATACTTCCTATAAATTCTGTTTGTATTAATGTGTTTGTTAGATGCTGATGATGCCTAAGAGAAAGTAGGTGAAAGCGCAGTCATTTTCTAACATTTTTTTAATGTTTTTAAACTGTGAAGTTTACTAAAGTGCCATTTCCAACGACCATGCGGTGGTCTGTTTTTCTGTTTGGGTAATGCTTGATTTACTCACGGCTGTCTTTGTTTGATCACTCTGGCTTTGCTCTCATGATCAATTCATTCCGACCATAAGTAAATTCATCACTACCCAGATGGGTCATTGCTAAAATAATGAATCACAACATGATCTCCAGTTCAGAAAAAGCTTAACCACCGTGTCCACTCAATACATAAAGAGTAATTACTGCTGCTACCTGAAAGAAGGGGTCAAAGCTTAACTTGTAGTGCTAACAGCGTAGTATAGATATTTGATGATAATGAACTGTCATGTTGTTTGCTGGCTTGTTTGTACAGCAATTCCATTTTATCTTGTCTTGCCTCTTCTTCTTGGAGGATTCTGTAATAGGCAGCTTTAAGGAGTCAAACCTTTTAAACTCTTCAGAGGACTACCAATACTGGTCAGTTGTGTCAGACTAAGTGGAAAATAATGTGAGCCATTATCTATCCTCCTCACTTCTCTTTTTTGGTGATATACTTGTGGATATGTATTTTAGTCCTTTCTCACCACTCACTTTGATATTGGCCATCTCACACATCATTATCAAAGCATGTTTGCCCTCAGAATTTCCTCACTTACAGCCTTGTATCTGCTTCATGGCTAGACACTGGATGTCTTTACAGAGCTATTCAAGTTACGTTCTTGGTAAGCTGAGAATTTCTTTACATGGCCATTCATCTAGGATTCATCTCTCATGTCTGTTTCTTTAGTTCTGATGATGGGGTAACCACTTCTCTGTTGTTTTGCCTCATGGTCTTCTATCATATCTTTTTGTAAGCAGTTATATACTATAACCAACCAGAACTGTGCAGTTCTTTAGAATCTGGTACATGATGGGTATGAAACAGTTACTACATATACCTTCTTGATCTTAATTGTAGTATATTATCTCGATGCTTAATTATGAGATGCAATGATTAAACCAATGATTCTTATATGCCACTTTCGTCCAACTGTCTTTTAAGTGGCCTCATGACTTGCAAGCCCATTACTGTGAGGATGAAGTAATCTTCCATCAGCTTGAGATTAATTTACCCCATGGAACTCCTCAGCATGTTTTACTGTTTCTTATTACTCCATTATTTTATTGTGAAGGACTCCATTGCCATGAGAATAGGATATAGGAAAGCAAGCTATATTTCTTTTTGATTTATTTATGAATCAAGTTTTGAGACAGCATGAGAAAGGTACATACATTAATTCCTTCCCTTTTCTAGTGATAACCTTGTAAATCTGCATTTGGGATTGCCTCTAACATACATAATATGCCAGCACCATTTCTGCTGAAGTGATTCTCCAGATCATCCTTCTTCAGTAGGTACTTCAGTGTGCTTTCAAATGATGGAAATGTTGCTACAATCTGCTATACTGGAGATAATTGTCCTCCAAGAAAGGAATCAGCCTTCTTTGGATTCTGCTCACTATTTCCCAGCCATTGCTGACAAGTTTATATACATGAAATTAGCTGATTTTTTGCCTGCTCTCTCCCCTTCTACCAACACATAGACACTGTACTCATTGTATTCCACTCCTCAGGCACTTCTGCTGTGGTTTTCTTCTTCAAGGAACTGCCAGCAGACTGGACAGATTCCTGAGGACTCTGGGAGACAACCTATATGTTCCATGCATTTCATCATCTCTAAGGGCGGCCAGTTACCTCTTTACATACATCACCTGTATTTTTGATTCTGTCTACTGTGATCCCATGTTTTCTTTCCTGTTTCCTTTCCTCCTGATTAGTATGACAGTCTATCCATACTTTTCATTGTAAAGACTAACGCAAATAATCCATTGAGTACCTCTGCTTTTTTCCCTTTATTCTGGCATTTCCATCCTATTATTGCCCAGCCTGAGCAGGTCAGTCTTTCCCCTTCTTTTAACTATACATATACAGAGGAAGACATTGTTCCCCCTTTTGATCCATTTCAGCTTCTTCATTTGCTGCCTTCATTACATCTGTTATCCTTCTGTTAGCCTTCTTTAGCATGTATGTTCCTCCTGCCTCCCTTTTACCTCACAGCCTATCTTTTACCCAATTTAAGACTCACACTTCTGTATTGTCACACTGGACCACACCTATTTCTGCCTTTTTTTGCCTCTTTCTCAAACCCTTGTCCATAGTTTTCTAAGTTTGGTATCCCTGACCATTCCCATAGCTTCAGTCCTATGTGTGCATTTGATCCCATTCTCCTGGCTCATCTCTAGTCCACCCCTCCTGCACAGCATAATCTACCTTCCTCAGGTGCCACATCTGCTTGCCTTTGTATGTGTACCTTTCGCCACACAATCAAACCATACAGGAGTATGATTAGTGGTGATAAACTTTGTACAGGTTATCCGTGTCTCCCTATGATTTGATTTTGGTCATGTCCAGATATCACTCCTTTCTGGTAGAGTCCTGCAGCAGATGGATGAATCCTGGTAGTACAAGACCTCAGTAATTCTGGTTTCATGTCTGTCCTGGACATGAAATCTCCCATTCTGATCCTGACAGAGTCAGTTCCTCCATGAGTGTTGCTCTCTTCCTCCTGCCCAATTCTTTATTCAGTCCTCAAGACTTTCATTATTTTTAAGTGATTATTATTTGACTTTTTTTCTTTATAATGACTCACTGTTGATTTCCTTATATTATACCTTGAATGCTCAGACTTGATTCAAAAACAGTCATTGTTGTCACACCATTCTACCTTTACTTTGATCATCTATTCTTTTAATAATCATTCTTTTTTATGCTTTCTTTTCTTAAAGCTTACTATTATCATACTGATTTCAAAACATAATATGCCAGGAATTTATAGAGGCATACCTAAGCACTGCTTAAGCAGCTTAGTTGTACTGTTCAGTGACATAAACACTAATTACATATTGAAAGTTGAACTAATTAATTTAATGCAGACAGATGGGTTCTGAGCTGAATTGATGAGCAGGGCAGCAAACAGATAAGCAAACATATCTGTGTAGTGGCATATCTACACATAAGGATAAAATTACATCAATACAGTGGCTGTATGTCACTGTGTGCAAACCTTGCAAGAATTGAACATGTAAATTCACAGACTTCTGCATCTCCAAATGAAGTACTATGTTATATATTTATAGGCAGTACTTCAGCAGGACACCCAAAGCAGGGCATAAGCCTATATAGACATACAGTACTGGCAACAGCAGTACATGAAAGGGAAAATGTAGCAGCCAGAGGAATGCACAGATGGATAGCATATTGGAGAGTGTAGAATGGGGAGAAGGCAAGACCGTTTTCTGAGGGGGGGTAAGGCTCCTTTTTTCTTTATATGTTTAGAGACGGACAGAGTGGGAAGGGTGAAAGGAAAACAAGGGTAAAAAAGGTTAGGTAGGTGAATGAGCAGAGCAGACAGAAAAATATACATCAGCACAAGCAAATAGAAGTGGATGTGCATATACTATGATGTGGAGATATGGGATGAGCTGTAGCAAACAGATGGTGATGAGTGTGATGATGTGAAGTATTGCCAGCTATGCCAGGAGAAGTAGGGCAGTGGATGTGTAACATATGCCAGCACAGCTAGCTGGAATTTTGTAAAGAATTATATGTCATTTGTATATCAATCTGATTTGTACGGATGCCTGTGTTGAAAATGTATTTGTAAAGTTGGCTTGTGTTAAAAATGTGTCCTCCTGGACAGAAAAGAAATATACATTTATATTGGACTATAGTGTTGTAAATATGATACTGGAAGAGAAGAGGTTAATGTCAGTCCAGTTAACTTTGAAAAATAGTAAAAATTTAAATTACTTAATTTAGGCCATAAATATTATATCTTACAGTTCTGACTGCAGCCAGAGATGAAATGTCTGTGCCAGAGAATGGTTTATTAACACCTCTAGGAAGAGTGGAAGTGTTATAACTTCCAGAAGTTGCAACAGATCTTAGCAAAGCTCTATGTGTGTGTATTATTGACACATATGTGCAAGGTTCTGTGTCAGTTGCTAGGAAAGGGGATAGCATGCGAACCAAAAGTCAGATGACCAGAGGTTTGTGATGTCGTTCTGTAATCCATCACTGAAATGATGTTTTTTAATACTAGAGAATGAAGTATCAGGGCACTCTGTTTGATATAACATAGAAGGACCCCTCACCTACTTCATCTTGCCTTGCCCTAATAAGTGACCAGGTAAAACTAATTCTTTAGATCAGTCAGGAAAATATAGTCAGACTTGTTTGCTGTAGCATAGACTAGATCCAGGCCTGCTGAATCTAGCTTTGTTTGTATAACTTGAGCACTAATCCAGGCATTATTTAAAGTATTCAGTTGTATTTATTACTGCTTGGTAGTAACTTGGTTAAAGTGTAGCTATCATTCTAAGTCTTTTGGATTAAGCACTTGGGCTTCAGACCAGTTGTTCTACATTAGGAAGGTTTGTGGCATGCACTGTGGTGGCAGGACAGGTAGCTTTCATCCTTCTAAGTTGAGAACTGCTGATTGAGAGCTCAGTGTCTGTTATTCTTAAAGTGTATTAGCTCTGGTTTAAGCACTTGGGCTTCAGGCCAGTTATTTTACATTAAGAAGGTTCGTGGTCTGCACTCTTGTGGGAGGAGAGGCTGGACTCTGCCTTTCTGAGCTGGGAATTTCTGGTTAAAGGTTTATAGTGCCTGAATATTTGAACTGTATCTTACTGAAATTGGTACACCTTGTTTGCTGTAGCATAGACTAGATCCAGGCCTGCTGAATCTAGCTTTGTTTGTATGCTTGTTATTTCCCTGGAACGCTAATTCCACCCAAAACACGGCTTCTCAGCGCTTCTGTGGATCCCTAGTGATATCTGCATTGCTTACTGTACTTATTTCCTTGCTTCGCTTGAAAGAAAGTTACTGCTTGTCGTTTTTGCATTTAAGTTACCTGTAACACATTGCACTTGTTACCTGGCACTTGCTCACTAAAGCAATTATAAGTCAGCACTAAAAATTAAAAGCACTACACCCTCGCTCCCCATTGGCCCTTGTTTTCAATTATAAAGGAATTCCCAATATTATTCTAGCATGTCCAAAGGTCAGTTGTCAATCTCCTCTCGGTCCAGCTGGTGAATATGGGAATCTTGAGGCAATGTTACAACTGCCTCATGTACACAGACAACCCTCTCCTCCTCCCAACAAATTCCAACACATGTGAGAGATGCAACCATATAGCCAAACTGGAGGCTAAGCTCTCTCAACTCAGTACTGGCATAACCAGTCAGGAGGAGAAGGAAACCACACTCACTATAATTCCAGTCTCACATAGACCTACCATGACAGCAAACCAAACACATAATCACACAAAAACATACTCGGAGGCTCTAAATAAAGATCTGCCTAAGCAGCAGAGACCTCCAAAGCAGACACCCAAGCAACCGCTACCCCAAAACAAAACACGTGCAACACATATCTCACAAAGCCAGTGTGCCGAACAGTCACAGCCCTTAAGGCTAAACAACACACCTGATACACTTGTAATAGGTGACTCTATCATCAGGCACACTGACGTCCCGCTCACCAGGCTGAGCAAGGAGAAGGTCACGGTGAGCAGCCTGTCTGGCGCTAGGATCCGCCACATAACACAAGCACTCAGGTCACTCCAAGGCAAGTACAAATATGACTCAGTCATTGTCCATGCTGGTGTGAATGACCTGAGACGTACCTCCCTGGACTACATGAAAAGAGACATAGAGGAGCTCTCTGAGCATGTAGCCCAGGCTGGTATGACCCTGACCTTGAGTAGCATCTTACCCTCACCAAGAATGATGCCACAATATGAAGACAAGATGATCAATTTCAACAATTGGCTTAAGTATTGGTGTCATTCAAAGGGGATCCAATGCCTGTCAGCTTGGGATGATATGCATGACAAGCCACGATGCTTTGCTAGGGACGGCTTGCACCTGTCACCCCTGGGCTTTCGGATATTGGCAAAGTCGCTTGCTTACTCGATAGTGCCTTTTTTAGCAAGGCCCAAAAGACAAACCCACCTCCATAGGTATCACAAGGGATAAGAAACTAAGAGTAATGCTACTCAACGCTAGAAGTCTAAACCTCAAGATGCACGCACTCGAAACTCTCCTTAGCATGGAGAACATCGATATCTGTGCAGTAACAGAAACCTGGTTCAGGACTCCCGAGAGCACCCCAGCACTACCAGGTTATACCTCATACCATGCTTTTCGGCCCCAAAACTTGGACCGAACCACAAAAGGATGGGGAGTATCGATATTCATCAAAGATACCCACACCTCCAGGTTGGTGGCAAAGCACGAAGCATCAGAGACTATCCATGTGCAACTAACAGTGGGTAAAACTGCCTTCCAGTTTATAGCCTGCTACAGACCACCCTCCCAAACCCAGGAACCCCACTCGGCCTTCCTGAGAACACTGGAAAATATGAAGGTCTCTCCGAACACCATTATATTGGGCGACTTCAACTACCCAAACATAGATTGGGAGCATTACTCTAGCTCCAACACCCTTGCCCAAAGGTTCCTAGAATTCATAAACTCAAATGCTATGGAACAACTTGTTACCACTCCCACAAGAGGGGAAAACATACTGGACCTGATCATCACCAACATGGGGACTCTATGCTCCAGACCAGAAGTGTATCCCTCACTGGTAAGATCAGACCATAAACTGATCTCACTGGATATTCACATACCGACCCCACCCCCTGCCCAGAAAACCACAGTGAAAAACTTCTCTAAAGCAAATTTCACACTCCTCAAAACCGAGGTGGAATCCTTCAAAGCCCCCGGGCCTATGGAAAATACGGCCCAGACCGCAGAATCCTTTATAAATGCATTCTGTGAACACCTTCAGGAATGCATGGATCATGCAATCCCAAATAAAACCAAGACCCAATCCTCCAAAGGCAGACGACCTGTCTGGTGGACCCCAGCCATAAACAAACTATACAATAGAAGGAGGAAGCTACTACATGATAGAGCAAAATCCCAAAAGGGAAGGCATCTCTGATCAGTATTAGCAAAAAACTAAGGGCACTCATAAAATCGTCAAAGGCCAGCTTCGGGAGAAAAATTGCACAGGACACTAAGGATAATCACAAGGCTTTCTTTAGTTATGTTAGGAACCTGGGTGGGAATTCCCAGATATGCTCAGAATTAGTCCAAAATGACAAAAAATACACTGATCCCACAGACATTGCCAACATCCTAGCTGACAGGTTCAGCGCAAACTTCTTCCCCCCCTCCCCACCAAAAGGGCAAATATCTATCCCAGCAGAGTGCTGCCCCCCTGACATCTCAGATGCTCAGGTGGGAGCCGCCCTCTCCAAAGCAAAAAACACAGCATCAATGGGACCAGACGGTGTCCCAGGCTGTGTCCTACATGAACTCCAAGAAGAGCTAAACCCAAACATAAAACTACTGTTCAATCTCAGCCTTACTACAGGATATGTACCCAAAGAGTGGCGTACAGCAGCAGTGGTCCCTCTCCACAAAGGTGGTGCCTCAACGGACCCTGAAAACTATCGCCCCATAAGCCTGACTAGCTTGGTCTGCAAAGCTATGGAAAGGATCATCATGGACCTCATAAATAAAGATATTGGGGACCTACAGACACTGGATCCTACCCAGTTTGGCTTTGTTAAGGGCAGATCCTGCCTCTTAAACCTGGTTGACTTCTTTGAAACAGTCACCAAGGCCATTGACGAAGGGAAGGTGGTCCACACAGCCTATCTGGACCTCGCAAAAGCCTTTGATACAATACCCCACTCGGGCATTATAGATAAGCTCACCAGCTTAAATATAAACCCCTATGTCACTAGATGGGTTGCAAACTGGCTCAAGGACAGAACCCACATGGTTAGAATTTCTGGAGCCATGTCAGACTCCAAACCAGTTACAAGTGGCGTCCCACAAGGCTCAGTCCTGGGACCTCTCTTGTTTGGTATATATTTCTCGGAGGTACAGGCCAACACGGAAGGACTGTGGCTGACCAAGTTCGCAGATGACTGCAAACTGGGCGCCATAATCGACTCTCCAGCCGACACAAGCATCCTCCAAAAGGGCCTCATAGAAACAGACAACTGGTGCCAGAGCCATGGCCTCAAGCTAAACGCCAAAAGTGTATAATCATCCCCTTTGGCAAAACAAAGTGCCCACAAATTACCACATAGGTGGTAATCCATTAAGTACAGAAGAAGTAATTAGGGACCTGGGGACCCAAGTTGATAGCAATCTCTCATTTGACAGCCACGTGGCCAAAGTGGTTAGAAAAACATTTTATATAGCCCACCTAATCATGAAGGGATTCACATCTAGATCAGGGGAGGTCATCGTGCCTCTTTACTCATCCCTCATCAGGCCCATAATCGAGTACAATGCCCCTTTTGGGATGTACCTTACCAAACACCTGCAGCAACTGGAAAGACCCCAAAAGTACCTCACCAAGAGGATCAAAGGGCTCAAACAGATACCATATGCTGCCCGGTTAAAGAAACTCAAGCTCTACTCAGTGGCATACCGCCTGCTCAGAGGTGACCTGTGCCTGACGTATAAGGCCATGTCCAACCCAGAATTAAGGGACATGCTGCACCTCAAAAAATCCAAATCCCATCGAGCTACACGCTTGAGAGACTTGAACCTCAGCACTGAAATAAATAGGACATGCTGGAGGGACAGATTCATAACCCAGAGGCTCCCTTCACTGTGGAATAAAATCCCAGTCCAGGTTAGGCAGAGTCCCTCATTGACTCTCTTCAAGAGGAATCTTGATGAGTGGATGGGAGATCGTAGGTTTATCCCGGGTATCACTTCTGTGTCATTGTTAGACAGAGGCACAGTATACTAACCTCGAAAAAGGGCATAGCAAAATTAATTTAAAATGGGTGGCGAAAGCCAAACACACTCTGGCTAGGCTTATAAATGCCCTAGGGCAGATAGCCTAGTATGAACCTATGAACCTATTAGTTAAGTACTGTTTTTCTGTATCTGTGTGAATTTATTCATCTGTGTTATTTTAATATTTCCTGTGAGTGAAACTCTGACATTCCGTGGCATTAATTGTAAACAAATATTTAGTATTTTCATGTGCTTTTATTATTTTTTATTAAATATATGTAAGATTTTAATTGAGGCTGGTCCTTTAGAGAATATTTTAACCTTTGAGAGTACTCATGTCTATTTGGTGACTCTGTGACCACTCCTGAAAGCCCTACAGCATTGGTCAAAACAGTACCATTTGTATTAATATTTATTTCACTCAGTATAATTGGGTACACTTATAAGAGCCTTAGAGTAGCTGCCTTTGGGGTGTCTGATGGCAGTAACTACCTTATATTCTGGGTAGAATGGGGCATAGCTAGTAAATATGCACCAGCCTTTCCCAGGTGTGTGTGTGTATGTGTGTGTGTGTGTGTGTGTGTGTGTGTGTGTGTGTGTGTGTGTGTGTGTGTGTGTGTGTGTGTGTGTGTGTGTGTGTGTGTGTGTGTGTCTCTGCAAATCAAATCTCAAAGAGTGTATGTGTCAGCTGCTTGGAGCAGGGATACGAAGCCCTGGTTTTACAAAGAGGGTGCTGGAGGACTTGGCATGGACACTCGGCTGAAGACTCATCCCTATAGCTGTGCCAATAGGGAGTGTTACTGGGGACCTGGAGGGAGACAGAGAGAGAGAAATCCAGATCCCAGATCAAGTGTGTTCCCTGTATGCTCTTAAGGGAAATTGTGCTTGATTCAGAGAGCTGCATATGAAAATACTGTACATATCTGTTTTTTGTTCCTAGTGAACTTCACTCTCCAATGTCAGTGGTGAGGATTCAGGCTCCTTGATTAATGACCCAGAGAGGGGACATCACATATTGGTGTACAGTGGCGATATTAATTGAACTTCTGTAGCCTGTAGGCAGTTGTCAGTGAAGGTGTGTGTGTATTCTCAAGGTAAACATACAGAGATTCATTTTCAGAACAGTTTTATTTATTTTTTGTTAGTTTAGTTTACAGTTTTATTTATTTTTTGTTAGTTTAGTTTAGTTAGGGAAAGCAGGCAAAGATGCCAGCAGAGGATTATGGCAAGCTGACAAAGAACCATGAAGCCAAAGGAGTGGTGCATGCCAACCTGACTAAAGAGGAAATTATTGCAGCTTAGACCCACAACCAGGAAGATAACCAGTCTGGTGATGGGAATTTGCAGCCCTAAGAAACAGGTCAGCTCACCTTTTCCTCAGAATACTTAAAAATCCATCTGCAGTTAGAGACTTGAACTGAAGGCCAAACTTTTTGAATTAGAATCAGCAGAGAGACTGCAGCATTTGGAGGCTGAAGAAAATGAGAAGCAGCATCAACATGAGAGGGAGACGCTGACTATACACCAGGGTCATGGAGGTACTGCGGATGGGAATAAAATGAACCCCAGAAGCAATAAAGGTCAGTAAATTTCTTCTCCAATTTACAGAGGATGAGAATTTTGAAAGTTTTATTCATATATTTGAAAGACTATGTAAACAGTATGATGCTGACCAAGAGCTCTGGGTACAGTTCCTAATCCCCTTACTCCATGGTAAAGCTGTAATTGCTGTTTCTAAATTGTCTGATATTGATTATTTAAACTATAACAAAGCAAAGCAGTGTTCACTAGAATGTTTTAAGTTAATAGCTGAAGCTTACAGAAAAAAGTTTCATGAGCATAGATGCAAGGCAGATGAAAGTATAGGTGATTATATTGCTGAGTTAAGCACTTATTTTCATAGATGAGTGAGTGGGTGTCAGGTCACCACTTTTAAAGGCTGGCAGACCTTTTCGTGAAAGAGCAAGCCCTTAGCACTTTGCCTGAGGACAAGAGAATCTGGTTGACAGACTGGGAGTGTAACTGTGCAGATGAGCTGGGGAAAAAAGTGGATCTCTACTTAGCAAGCAGGGCATCATTGCACAGGAAGGGGATACCCAGTGCTGCACATGGGTATAAGGGAACCCATGGTGGGCAGCCTAAACCACCCTGACAGTGTCCACCAGTAACAGGGGAAGCCTAGTTCAGGTACATAGCCAGGATCAAGGGTTAAATGTTTTAAATGTAACCAGTGGGGTCATGTATCATATAGATGTCCACAGAAGCAACATGGGGAACAAAAGTTGGGGGAGACAGCAAGTGGGAATAATAGTATGCCAGTGGCAAGTTGTCTAGAGACAACAAGGGTACCGAACTATCACTAGAGTTTATATCTGATCTTAATGGATGGAAAACAGGCAACTGCTAAGAGAGAGACAGCCACTGACATAACCATTGCGATGCCTGCAGTGGTTAAAGAGGAACAGTACTTGCTTGGGCAGTCCATTCCAGTCAGGGTTTTAGGAGGCACCCCACTCCAAATGGCTTTGGCCAGGGTTCACCTTGACTGGGAGGGTGGAAAAGAAAGCAAACAAGTAGGTGCGTTTGAGTATATCCCTGCAGATGTTTTGATAGGGAATGATTTTGATAATGCAGTACCTTGTGTGCATGCAGTTACATGCAGTCAAGCTTGGAGACAGGCATGTGGGTCTGGTAGCCTGGGGGAGACCTATACAGACCCCACACCTAAAGCCAGAGCTGGTGAGGTGGCTATTTCAGGGAGGGAGCTACCCTGTAGTAGTGAGCCTGGAGGTGAACCACAGCTGCTGGTAGATAATGATGTTACTTTGGACAGAGTGACTGCAAAGGCAGAGGTAAGTGGTAGTACCCAGGCTGACAGTGAGGCACCAGTATCGGAGGATACCAGACTTCTTGTGGAAGTTGAGCTGGGAAGGGTCACAAAGATAGAGTTGAGACAGGCTCAACTCTCGGACCCTACACTAAGATGTTTGAGGGAAGTAGCTAGGGAAGCACCTGATTTTCAAGGAAAAGGGGTGTCTGTATACTGGAACAAAGGGTCACTGTATAGAGAGTGTACCTCTGATGGAGGACTAGAGGTGAGGTAATACAGCAGTTAGTAGTGCCTAAAGCCTACTGTCTGGCACTTCTAGCCATAGGCCATGACATTCCTTTTGCAGGTCATATGGACATAAAGCGCGCCAAGAGACATATTATGCTACACCTTTATTAGTCTGGGATTGCAAGGGATGTAACAGGGTACTGTGGGACCTGTGAGCAGTGTCAAAGGGTAGATAAGGTAGGAGACAAGGTCAAAGCTCCTTTAATGCCTTTGCCTATGATTCAGGAGCCATTTCAGAGGGTAGCTATGGATATTATGGGGCCTCTGAGTATCCCAGGCTCCACAGGGAAGAAGTATATCCTGGTAGTAGTAGGTTGTGATACTAGATACCCTAAAGCAGTGGCTCTGTCCTCCTTCAAGGCAGAGATGGTGGCAAATGCTTTGTTACAGATTTTCAGCAGTGTAGGTTTCCCAAGAGAAATACTGACTGACAGAGGTGGCAGTTTCATGTCAGACCTGCTGGCATGTGTATGGAAACACTGTGGGGTGAAGCACCTAATGACCATGCCCTACCATCCCCTGACTAATGGTCTTGTGTAGAGGTTAAACTCTATGCTAAAGACCATGCTACATGCATTTAAGAGAAAGTGGGACAAATATTTGCCCAATCTGCTGTTTGGATACAGAGAGGTACCCCAGGAATCCATAGGTTTTTCACCCATTGAGTTGCTGTATGGGCATAGTGTGACGGAGCCTTTAGATTTGATTCATGATGAGTGGGAGGGTGAGTGTGAATCCTACAAGGAGTCTGTGGAACATATGTCCTAAACCTCAGGACAAGGCTTAGGGAGCTCATGGGCTTGGCCCAGGAGAACCTGGTAGTAGCTCAAGCATTCCTGTCACACTAGATTTTTTCTACTGTTGGGCTACTACCAGGAGAACCTGGTAGTAGCCCAACATCAGAAAAAATCTGGTGTGACAGGATTGCTTGAGCCCAAGAGTATACTGTAGGACAGCATGTTATGGTTCTCATTCCTGTCAGACACAATAAGCTACAGGCAGCTTGGAAGGGAAGGTTAGTGATTTTAACTACATGGTAGAACTGCTAGGCAAGAGGCAGGGACACAGATTGTACCATATTAACATGATGAAACCTTACCATGAAAGGGGGGCCCTTGTGCTAAGTATTTGCAGTAGGAGGCAGGAGGAGTCTGAGGGGAATCTATGGCTACATCGAGCCAGCCAGCAAAATGCCAAATTACTAGGGTGGATCCTAGAGTTGCAGGCATATGATATGACAGTGCAGCACCATAGTGGGGTCAGCAATGCCAATGCAGATGGGATCTCAAGACAGGGTATGGGTTAACATATTCCCAGACAGGCTCATTCCTTACAAGCAGTATTTCTCTCAAGGGCCACTTGAAAAACTAGCTTGAATCTCAAAGGGGGCAGAGATGTTATGATATGTGATGTCTCCTCTCTGGGCCAGTAATCAAGAATCCTGAATTCTCACCACTGACACTGGAAAGGGACATTGTCTTGGAACAAAAATTAGATGCACACAGTATTTCCAGATGCAGCTATCTGCATCAAGTACAATTTCCCTTATGAGCACACAGGGAACAAACTCAGTTTGGGGTCTGGATTTCTCTCTCTGTGTCCCTCCCTGTCCCCAGCAACACTCCATACTGGCACAGCTATAGAACTGAGTCCTCAGCTGAGTGTCCAAGCCAAGTCCTCCAGCACCCTCTCTGTGAAACCAGTGCTTTGTGTCCCTGCTCCAAACAGCTGACACACTCACTCTTTGAGATTTGATTTCTCAAGACACACACACACACACACACACACACACACACACACACACACACACACACACACACACACGCACACACACAAAAAAAAGACTGGCACAGATTTACTAGCTATGCCCCCCTTCTGCCCATACTATAAGGTAGTTACTGAGACCAGACACTCCAAAGCCAGCTACTTTAAGGTTCTTACAAGGGTACCCAGTTATACTGAGTGAAATTAGTATTAATACAAATTGTACTGTTTTGACCAATGCAGTAAGGCTTTCAGGAGTGGCCCCAGAGTCACTATATATGTATTCTCTAAAGGACTAGCCACAATGAAAAGTTTAAATATATTTAATAAATAATAAAAGCACATGAAAATACTAAATATCTTTTTACAATAAATTCCAGAGTTTCAGTCACAGGAAAGATTAAAATAACATAGATGAATAGATTCACACAGATACAGAAAAACAGTACTTAACTAATCTGACTATATTTTCCTGACTGGCCACTTACCAGAGCAAGGCAAGATGAAGTAGGTTAGGGGTCCATCTATGTCAGGTTTCAAAAACAGAGTGCTCTAAGACGTTTAGTCTAATCTAGTATTAAAAAACATCATTTCAGTGATGGATTACAGAATGACATCACATATATCTGGTCATCTGACTTCTGGATCTCATGCTACCACCCCCCCTTTCCTAGCAGCTGACCCAGAATCTTGCACATACTATGTGTCAATAATACACACCCATAGAGCTTTGCTAAGATCTGTTGCAGCTTCTGGAAGTTATAAAACAATAAACACTTCAACTCTTCCTACAAGAGCTAATAAACCATTCTCTAGCACAGAAATTTAATCTCTGGCTACAGTCAGAACTGTAAGATATAATCTTTATGACCTAAATGTAGTCATTTAATTTCTTACTATTTTTCAAAGTTAACCGGACTGAGATGAACCTCTTCTTTTCCAGTATCCTATTTACAACAGTACAGCCTGATATAAATGTATATTTATTTTCTGTCCAGCAAAACACACTTTTGATACATTTTTAACACAAGCAATTTTACAAATACGTTTTCTACACAAGTATGTGTTCAAATCAGTTTGATATACAAATGGCACATAATTCTTTACAAAATTCCAGCTAGCTGTGCTGGCATATGTTACACATCCACTGCTCTACCTCTCCTGCAATAGCTGACAATACCTCACATTGTCACAAGGAGGATGAGATAACTGTGGGGTACGAGGCATGAAACAACAGGAAGAAGTTCATTCCATCCTGGAGTTATGGCAGGGTGCAAGCAGCAACTTGCTGTCTGATGCTCTAGTCAAGAAGGGCATTATTGTGATGCATTACCAGTCAGTGGATCAGAGTGGCTGATACTGTGGGCTACACCCACCCATGATGGTCTGATGGTTACAGCTAACTGGGTAAATGAATCTGCAGTTCATTCCAAGAGCACTAAGAAGGTATAATGCAACTGCAAGTATCAACACTGCTCCTCCTGTGGCCATGGCAGCAGATGAGTTCATTGTGTCCATTGTGGGTATACCAACTATAATGCAGCTTTGTAGGTGAGAGTGATGCCTTCACATGTCACAGATGGTCTTTGACATGTAAGAATCACTTGAAATCAATCAGAAAATCTGCTGGACTCTCATCAAGGCAAAATTTGTATGTATCAGGTCCAGTTTGGATTTGATTGCTGGGTTGTGTGGCATTGCCCTGTGCTACCCACTATTCTTGGGGACATGGCATTCAGTGGCACTGTAATGATTAGTATTATGAGCCTGTCAGACACACAACTTCCATTTCCACGTCTGTGTAAAACATTGCCAGTGCAACCATCACTGCCTAGACTGGCAGTGTTGTCCTACGTTAGTGTAAGTAGTACTTACCCATAGTGGTAGCCAAGTATTAGACCATCACAATTTATACAGTTCTTACCATTGACAAGTACTGTACAACAGTCCTCACCCACCTTCCTCTTACAGGACACCTCACCAGAAAACTCCCTCTAGGTCATGGTCCTGCAGTAGCAGACCATCCCTGCTATGAGGGGCCCTAAGTCTTATCACACTAGTCCAGCATAGTGGCCTCAGATCATGGTTACATATTGATACCTCACCCACATAGCAGAAGGAAGTAATTCTTAACACAGAGTACCTGTCACCTGAAGACCTTCTTCATTTGACATGCCCTCCCACCCACTGTGTGTTGACAGAAATGTGTCATTGTATTCCTAGCCACCTGTGCCCATGGTGATGACTGTGTCTCATTCTACCCTCCCTACTGCCTGGTGAAGTCTGATTCATGGAGTGGCCAAAATGCACATTGACCAGCATAGCTTGATGTAGAAGCATGACAGTTTGACCCCAATGCAACTGGATACACTTTTATATTAAAATTCACATATATTGTCTATGAGAATATTTATTGGACAGCTTGATCCCAGACTGTTTGACCCCAATTAAATTTAATAAAAGCAGTTTAATACTTGATATTTTAATTAAGAATTTAATATATTATTTAACATTTTAATATGTAACTGTTAATTCATTTAACATATTATTTAATATCTAAATATAATTAATTTAATTAACAATAGTTTTTAATATGTTAACATTGAAATCAATCATGAATTTTACATATGAAGTTAACATATTTAACTAGTATATTTGAAGATTTATTCAGAGTACCTGGAATCTTATTCATTTTTATGCACTTAATTGTTATTAAAGCTGGTTTTATTCTCCAGACAGTGTTCCACTTTTTTACTTTGATAAACTGAGTTCTCTATGATTGCACAAGGTTAAAGACCAGCAATGCAAATAATATTTTGTTCTAATGATGGGTTATTTTCTGAGCAATTGTGTATGATTGTCATATGTTTTTGCTATTTTTGCTGAGTGTTATAAACTATTATAAAGCCTTGTTATCTAGGATGCAACAGTAGTATCAAACTGTATTCAAAGTGTTATAGATCTAGATATGGAATGTGTTAATGCAGCGGTCAGAATGTCCCTTACCCCATTGATGTGAACACTACATGCTTCATGTTTGGTCTCTGCTGGGCTGCATTATCACTCTGTGCTCATCAGAGCCCATTGTTCAGTACCAGACATCACCACTTCACTTGTATTTTCTTGTATTGTGTCTATCACTGTCTTGGGGAGATGGGATTTAATGCAGATGCTGCTTGCTCTTGCTCTGCTGTACTGTTAGCTGATGATGGTGCTATGCCCTCCATACCAGTCTTGCATGTGCATTATCTGACTGTGCCTGTACCATGGGGCTGACCTGCCTGCTTCTTCATGATCATATATGCAGCATGGCACATGATAGAAACATCTTGCAGGCCATGACAGGGTCATACTGTAGTGCCCTCCAAAACATCTAAGCAGAAGAAAGAGGCTTTGTACTGGTCAAAAACACAGACAACAGTATTACAAGATTGTGCATGTGCCATGTTGTACTGTGTGGGCTTCTGTATGAGCATTATTAACCAGGGCTCTAAGAGGTCTCTATTATCATCTCCAAAACAGTTGCAACATAAATGGTAGGTGACTGCATTTAAACATACTATATATTACTCCAGATATATTTCCTTTAGCCACAATGCCTGCACTCCCCAGCTTGATGACCCTCTGGAATGTCATCTTACAGAAAGCAGCCATGTATGCGAATCATGTAAAATGCCTGAGTGCTATGCTGAAACATTGGATATAATCTCATGTGCATTAGATGCTTGGTTGGCAGTTCACAAAATGGTAGCCTGTCCTGTTCACAAACCTTTGTGAATAAAAGCCACATGGGACCTTTATTGCTATATGTATGTATGTGTGGGCAGTCTGTCTGTGGTAGCCAATACTTCAAGAATGCGAGTGATGTCATAAAACCCAAATAGTGGTGGATGTCTCCTATGTTATGCTAGGAAATCAGCTATACCCATCGACATGAAGAAGTATTGCAATGAACAGCTTTTCAGTATTCCTAACGCAGAGGTCTGGCAAATACTTAACATGCTCCCTGCTGATCTGCAAAAGGTTCCTGTTGTAAGGGTGGAAGACCCCACACATAACTAGGTCTCCCACAGGGAGGGAAAGGCCACACATTTTTGTAGATTTCACATGTGAAATACATGCCATCCAAGCCCTGTATAATGTCCCAATCTACATGGGACTGATGAATAATCTGTTGGTTAGAAAAGTTATGGAATGTTACCCACAGCAGGTAAGATTTTCATTGGTGTTGAATACCTTCGCCGGCATAACTGTAGAAAGTGGTAGTACTAACAGCTACTAAATACTGCTGCATGACTGCTGCTGTGATCTCAAACTTGTTTGCTGTCCATGGCTGTGATATTTTTGTTATGCTTTCCAGTTTTATAGTCAGGTGTACTTTGCTGCCCAGTTGCTTCCCTTGCAACTATGAATCATGACTGTGTTCACCTTGTATACATTTGCATGTTCCTGTAGCTTCATCTCCCTACCCACTTTAATTTGTTACTTCATTAAACTGTCATTTGCATATATTCTTTGTGGTGCACTTCTGCTCTCAGCACCATACTGCAATATAGCACCTGAATATCTACCGTCGATAAACAACTTGCCTATGAACATAAGCCTTTATTTCATGCAAGGCATTAAATATTTCGTTTTCAAAAAGCATCTTAACACATTTTACCTTTAAATACTTAATGTAGATATTTATTTCTTTAATGTTATCACCACTTATAAATAATTAATTTGCTAGTTATTGCAGTAATGTTAAGAAACAGCAATTTATAGCCTCATATTTAATCATTTTATTATTTAATTTTAGACATTAGTCATATAGAACATTGGTTTATGTTTAGAAATCATACACAGATTCTATTTTTATGTTAATTCTCTCTCTCTTTTTTTTTTTTTTTTTTTGCATTAATGTTTCTTTCTTTAATTAATTTTCATTGTAAAGTGCTTTTCTAAAGGCACATTAAGAAAAGTTGAATTGAGTTTAAGTCCAGTGCTATGCCTGCTGTAAGTCCCTCCCATCTTTACAGCAAGTCTCAAAAGCCTATGCATAGGATGAACCCTACAAGCCATATCTGTGCTGAGCACCACATGAAACTAGACAGCTCAAAACTCTAGAAATTAGAGGATTACAAGGCCATCCCCTTCTCCAACCTGTACCTGTGTAGTATTATCTCTGAAACCAAGACAATGAAAGAATGGTTCTAAATGAGGGAAACGGCATCAACATAGATAGTGAACACTGAAGCATTTAGTTATACAATTCTCAGATTGCCAAAGATTCCTACCCAAGGGAGTTGAATATAGTTAGAAACTGATGGGCCTACAAATGCACTGGGGTACAGCCACTGCTCTGAGAGCTGCTATATAGAGTTGCACTTTCCGTGTTTTATTG
The DNA here is from genome assembly GCF_019279795.1 of Protopterus annectens. Classification (NCBI taxonomy): domain Eukaryota; kingdom Metazoa; phylum Chordata; order Ceratodontiformes; family Protopteridae; genus Protopterus; species Protopterus annectens. The sequence goes on from NC_056748.1 coordinate 747,128,990, forward strand.
ATTTGCTGATAGTGTTTTTCTGCTCTTGTATGATAACAGAATTCCCAGTGTGATTGCAGAAAAAAAACCTGCAGTGTGAATCGCTACCCATTTTGACACACAACACAGCCATTCTATTCATTGACTTTTACATGTAACAGCACTGAAGCCTAAAACAAGTTCCACAACTACTTCTCACAGACAGAGCCAATATGTACTTGATATTGTGTCTAAGGGTTCTCCCATACATTTTTATTATTTGTTAACCAATTAAATGTACTTGGAATGAGTCCCTTTTCAGGAGTAACCCAGGACCAGAGATTTGCTCAGTCACTCAGCAGGCAAATGGAGATTTTGGGAATCAAACTAAAAGACTACAGAATGAAGCTCATTAGGAGATCTTAGCCTTAATATTCTGCACTGAACTACAGATATCTAGTCTTTAAACTGATGTCCTCTAGTGCCTATATGAAAAGTTCATTCTACCCCTCTAGTGAAAGTCTACAGCTAAGGAGGCAGTGAATTTTAACAGTCACCTCATGTGTGAGGCCTTAATCTCATTTTCTACAAGTCATCCCAGCTCCAGATATTTATAGTGACAAACTCTTCAGTGGCCTTTCTCACATTAAGCTCCAAGATAACCCCACCTTTATGTCCCTGAGCTAAGTAACCCATTAAGCTACGATCTCTGCTGCAAGAGCCTGCCCTTTATGAAGAAATGTTAAAATCTATCGCTGTCTGAAAGAAAGTCATCTCAAGCTATTACTCTTTAGCTAAGTAATATGATAAATGTGATATACTATCTCATACAAAAATAGTTACTCAAAGTTTCAGTGAATCTTTAGCATGGACAACTGCAAAACCTGCAGCTTGCCTGCTCTGTACAAATCTCCATGTTCCCTTAAGCGTAATACATTTTTGACTCATGAAGATTCACATAGTACAAGTACCCTGCTCATATAATTGATGGCAGACAGCTCGTTGGGCATTGTCTACTGACAGACTCTTGCAGACTTCTGATTGTTCCTATTCATCAAACATGGCTCATCTTTGAATCATAAGCAACAGACAGGTAATTCTCTTGCATGCTTCTGGTATCTGCTGCTGTCACTGCTCATAAGTCCTACAAATATTTACACTGTGTTTTACTTTTAGATTTAGAAATGAATAAGAAAAAAATCTAACAAAAACCTCTCCCGACCTCTCCCTTTCTCTCTCCCCCCTTTTCATATTTGAGTAAAGAATAATTTCCTGATCTGTAACAAAGCTGATTACCATTCCTTAATATTTTTATTTTTGTTCATTTTACCTTGCTGATAAATAATATTCCTGAACCGTATTCCTTTTCTAAATAAAGAAAATGACCTCATAATATTTGTTCCCCACAAGACTTAAAAGCAGTTTCCAGAAGTCTAAAACTGCTTAGAGGCAATGTTTTTTAAAACAGTATTCCTCTGTAGAGCCTCTTCGCAATATGAATTTATTTTTCACCCCAGAGGTACAACTGACATGAAAGAGTTGGCGTGGAGGTACTGCGGATGCTCTGCACACCATTACCCTCGATGGATGGCAGAGAAATGCTGTTTATTAAACATGGCTCTGTCATTTGGAACCTTTAATTGTTATAATACTGTATTGGTAACAGCAGGCTCTGAGCAGCTGCTAAACCCCATGGAAGCTTAGCTACCCTCCTACCTTACTTCATCTTGAACCAGGGGAAAGCAACTCAAATCCACCAAATATGAAATGAAAAAGAAAACATAAGCAGTTAAGAATAAAAGAAGAATTGCTCTATCTCCTTAAAAAGCATGATTACATCTCAGTTGCTGGTTTTCAAGGCCTTAAACTAACTGCTTTGGCATTTTTTCAGGCCAGGTTTATTTTTCTGACAGGTTAGGATGGCGCATACATGAAGCCTAAAGATGCTATAAAAACTGCTGAGGTATAAAATCGAAAGTGCTTAGATGGCCTGTACAGAAATCCTTCACTGCACGGTGCAGGAAATCAAATGATGAGTTAACCGGCCAGCCAGCACTGTAAATCAGCCAGAGTTTAGCTTGTTTGTTTACATCTCTACAATAGTCTGAAAACATCAGGAGTCACTCTTTACCCCTGCCACGCTGTTCAATGGATCATAAACCTATAATATAGCAAACTGGACACATTCAATTTCAGTGTGGTAGCTCCTGCCGTACCGCAGAAGCAGTAGTACTGCCAGAAAGAACATCTCTTTGAAATAGGCAAAGTGCTCACATACTGATTACAAATATACTAGTACAATACATTTTGTAGGAAGCCATGTGGAAGTGACTTTTCATGTTTAATGTAACAAAGTAATAAGCAATGCGATGTTTTGCACTTAATATACCTTTAGCGTACATTAGCAGTTTCAGTGCTCCACTTAAATATGTTATCTTTCCTCATTCTTATTCATCAGATAGACTGAGCATTAAATGCATAAATATATTGCTGTTACTAGGTACGCTTCCCAACAAGATGGTGTTTACTTTCTTAACAAATTTCTACTAGACTAAATGAAAACAGTTTGAATTAACCAGAAATCTAACCTATATTGCAAAAAATTAACATATTATGCTTGTGTTTTGTACACCTTTATAACAACCTTTCATATATGCCTAATTTCATTTCCTGGAGGCTTACAGAAGGAAGAGCTTGAGTTAACTACTGCAGATTTAACATATATAAAGATGTTACATTTTCAGTAAACAAAGGAATACCTGATGCTGACTTTGCCTGTTAAGTCAAGGTAATACTATCTGTAAAACCACAAATAAAGGTTGGACAGTATCATAAGAGCAACCAGAAAAAAGACAGGTGCTTTGTAGCAAGACACGTCATATGCCCAGAACATTGTGATTAAATTATTTAATATATGTGAAAAAATCTAAGATTCATTGAAGACAGTGCTAATCATGTTGGCTACGAGTCAGAAAGAGTAAAACAGGTAATAGCAAGATTGTTATTTGGTGTAAGGTACTTCCTTGCTCATCCCTAGACACTTAAAAAAAGTATGAAATAAATGTACAATAAATTCACATTTCCTGTGGGACTAGACTGTGTGAGCTGGGTGCAAGAATTTACCATGAGTTCTGTTGACATGAATGTTAAAAGTAAAAGACAATATTGGACCACTTATCAGGGAAAAAAGGGACAGCAGTGGTGGAGAAAGAAATCAGTCACATGCATTGAAATACATAATGTTAGCAAACTGCACTGTTTCAGTTTTTTCTCTTTAAGATTTTCCAGTGTGACTGATGACATAGTTAATTCAGATCTCTGATAACTTGTATTGATATTTCTCTTTTTTCATCATCTCAAGGATAGCATGCAATGTTTGAGTCTGTTTGCAGTAAATTAGTTAACTGCAAAAAGGACACAAAGCCTAAGCTTGGTTATAGTAATAACTGGACAGTAAATGATAGTTAAGAAATATTATAATTTTAAATTTTACTAATTTTGGAAATGATGGGAATCAAACCCAGATTTCTAGACTCACATTTTCACTTCAAATACTTAAAGATAGAATACTTCATTTATAATTAATTGAGCTGGAATGCTCAGTTTTGTGTTTTCCCATTTTATTTATGTATTTATGTTTAATACTTGCTGCTATAACGTTATTATAGATTGATGGTAATGTATCATTTTTTTACTCTGAGATCAGGATGCTGTCTCAGCAGCCTTGGAATAAGAATAGTAAAGAAATGTGACATGAGTGGTAAAGACCCTCATGTTGAATTGCAGAGGGGATTACAAAAACTTTTATTTAACTTTTCATGTGATGCATGTCTGTATATAGGTATTACTGTTTTGAATACTGTTTCTTCCTGTGGAGAGAGATGCATTATGTACTCATGGTAGGAGTTCACCTGTTATGTAAAATTACTGGGCAGCGGACTTCAGGAAGATCTGAGAAACAATGGATAGCTTAATGGAAGTTTGGAAATAAAGCAAAGGGGTGACTAGACTTTGAGGGAAAAGGATCAGTAGCCTATAGTGGAAACAGAGGGAGGACTTGGTGGAAATAGAAAGGAGGAATAGATCACTCTAGCTCAAAAATAAGCTCTAGTAAGCTGTAAAAGAAAAAAAGCAAGATGATATAAAAAGTAGACTAGGTTAGGAGCTGTAGACATAGTGGAATACATCAAATCTAGAAATAAGATAGAATCTCCTCTCATTTTAGCAGTATCAGTGGTACAACAGGAAGCACATCTGCCTTTGGTGCAGAAAGCTGTGAGTTCTATTCCCACATCAGGTGGATTGATAGCTGACACTCCAGTACAGGATAATGTGGGCACTGTACTCCTGAGTGTCTTGCCTTTCAGGTGAGATGTTAAACTGAGGTCCCATCTACTTGTGCTGATGGTAGCTCAGGTGGATATAAAAGATCCCATGGCACCTATCTAAAAGAGTTGGGAAGTTCTCCTATGCCCTGGCCAAATTTCCCCTAGCAGTATAAATGCCACCTGTGGTCCCCTTTGAAAAGAGGCCATTAGTCTTGCGGAGCCAACCTGACCAACAAAGGAGAAGTAAAAATAAAATAAATAAATAAAATAAAAGTTTTACATTTTGTGCCAGATTGGGCTGAGCTCTGGCAAACATAATAAAAGGTAAGGGATACTTTTTTATGTACCTAGGGAGAGGTGGAAAGGTGAAATTGAAATGATCAAGCTAGTAATGTATGGCACAGAGTTCAAGGAAGATGGAGAACAATCATATATTCTGACTGTAGTCTCTCTTTGTTGGCACTAAACTGAAGGAGGCAGCATTCCTGTATGGGAAGAAGAGGAGAGATAAATTCATGGGGTTAATGACTTGCAGTGTCTAGAGAAGGAGCTGTTTCCACACATTCTGATAGTGGCCTTTTGGATTACCTCCTAAGATCCTTAAGAATATAACCAGAGTACTGAAAGAGCTTCTAAAGAACTGTTCAGAACACCCTTAACTAACAGGGAGCTTCCTAAGGAGTCTGGGCAAAGATAGTCATATTTCAAGAAAACCACCCCTCCCAGCTGCTGAATTCAAATTCTACTACCACTGCCACAGAGGTTGCCAAAATTAATACTTCAGCTACATGGGCTCAGGAAGGGGTAAGGCTTGGTCTGTTTGAAATAGGCATAGCAGATCATCTGAACTTCTCCACATTACTTATATTGTCCTGCCACAAAATGGTGCCCATATAAGCCACAAAGAATAGAGAATGCAAATTTAATTAAATGTTGTACATTATGCATTTTCCAGCCACAGTTCAAGCCACAATAGTAATAGCAATGCTGTAGATATGAATAATTAAGTTATGCATTTGCAGCCAGTATGCTTGGTAGCTGGAAAAGAGGTTATCTAGAGAAAGTTTACAAGTGCGTGAAAATAACATGTCTACTGTACACAGACAGAACAGAAAATGGAGGTCAATATATCATCTCTGACCCTGAAACTAATAGGCAGAAACTTTAATAAAAGAACCAAAATTGCTGAAAAACTAGTCAGAGGTGACCAAAATAAATGAGACATATATAACACGAGAAGGAAAAAGTATGTTATTGTAGAGACTTTGGTAGGAGAGTATGCATAAAAGAGGGCAATAGTAGGGAGGTAAGGTGCCTACCTTATACTATGATTTGGAAGGATAAGGGACTGAATCTGGTAACTGTAGGAGTTATTCTACTTTGCAGTACAGATATCATTGTCTATCTAAGGACAAATGGCCTGGCTTGGAATAAGCTAGAAGTTTGTCAAGTTGTAGGGAAGACCTTGATAACTAACTGTTCCAAAAACATTCTCTGAGATAAAACAAAAATCCCCTCAAATGGTATCTGTTCATGACATGAATGCAGCTGCGATGAGCAATGTCATGGGTTTGACTTCACTGTATACTGAGGACCACAGATTTAGGGATTTAGACCTGAGCTGGCATAATGACCTGTTCCAGTCTGTAAGGGAAACAGACTGCTAAATGATGGGCTGAGCAGTTCCTTATGTTTGTCAAGAAATGAGTTGCAGAGAGCAGTAGGGAAATCGTAGTGACCCCTCAGATTATCACCGTAGTAAGGGATATGGATGCCGTACTGGAGAACATTATAAGGAGATCAGTAGTGAACAGAAAGAAATGCACACAAAAATCAAGATAATCAGTTTTGGCCTACTAATCAGGACAGATTTGAGTCATTTTTGAAGATAAAGTTAAACACATCAGTTGCCTGGAAGATTTTGTTTTTTACTTATAGTTTCATATCCTACTGACTCTTCTTCCAGGTCTAGCTTTTTTAAATGCTCAGCGGATATTCAGAGTAACAGATGTAAGGAGGTAGCCACAGTTTAGGCAAAACTCAAATACACAAAATGCATCAGGATTTTTAATAAAGAGCATTGAGTCAAGCAGATCATGTTTAATGCTAAGAGAGTGAAGGCTCAGATGAGCAAACATAATACCTTTGCAGATTTGTGGCAGAGACTAAGGATGAAGAATGTTATGGTAAGAGTCAGAGCTTTGCAAAAAAGCTGGAGAAAGGAGATATAAATGGTTATGGACAGGTTTAGTTTTAGTATCGCTTGATCTATGTTCTTTTACAGCTGCTTCTTATCATCATCATAAATTAAACTGCTTTTCTTGGTGAAAGTCACTATGGTAGCAAGATAAGCAGAGCAGATCACATTTTTCTGCCCTAGAAATAGCATGTCATTCACAGTATGTAATTCCAAGGTTTTTCCAAGCAAGCTGAGAGATAGAATCCCTCCAATGTGACCTGGATCAACCCTTGGACCTCTTGCCAGTGGGCTGTGCCTGGTATAGCTCTGGGATGGGTGCTCTGAGGACATACACAAAGTGCCTAAACCACCTCAACTGACTCCTCGTAACATTGAGAAATAGCTGTACATGAAGGTCCTTATGGATTGCTGACCTCCTCCCAAAAATCCTATGAAGAAACCTCATTTCTGCTGCCTGTATCCATGATGCCATCATTTTGTTAATTACCCAAAGCTTATAACCATAGGTCAGGATGAGGACATAGACTGTAAACTGAGACCTTCATTCAAATACTTCTCTTTCACTTCCTACCACAGTACAGTACAGAACTTACAGTTCTGCTACCACTGCAACAGTCCTTTGGCCAATCTTCTGATTCTCTCTGCCCTCACTCCTGAACAAGATTTCAAGATATTTAGGATATCCCTGCACTGAGATGCCTCTGCCCCCCTACCTGAAGAGAACCATCCACTCTCTTCTGAGGAGACTCATGAACTCTGATGTGGCAGTGCTGATTTGCATCCACAGTCGCATGAACCTTAGGAAAGATAATTTACAAACAACAAAGATGCAAACTTTACGTGACACAGTGGCATAGCAGGTAACAGTGCTACATCACAGCAAGAGGTTATCTTTGTTGATTCATGAATAGGGTGCCTTCTGTGCTGAGTCCGCATACCCTCCTTGAGCTGATGTGGCTTTTCTCCAGGTGCTCCAGTTTCTTCCTGCATTCCAAAGACATGTAGTAGGTGGATTGGACACTGTAAACTGACCATAGGTGTGGGTGTGCCTGTGTGTTTGTGGTATAAAATAACAAGCATAGCAGGGCTAGCCACCTGGTGGTATAAACATTAACTCTAGATTAATTTAATTTGTTAAGTGACATCCTGATGCCATGTGCAAAAGGGTGACACTTCAGCAGTGAAGTGACACCCTAATGCCCTGTGCAAAAATGGTAAGAAGGGGTTGTGGATGGATGGATGAAAGATGTAACTCATACATCCTCAGAATGATTACTGTCTAGGCATCAGCTGTGCCTTGCTATCCTACCCAGGATACTACTTGTATTCTGTTTTTAACTGCATACTAAAACTTGAAAAGAGACCACAACTCTGTTTCTTGTAAGTCAGGCAGAAATTAGTACAGGTCAATAGAACAGGTCAGTTAAGGTTAATCATCTGTGAACTGAGGGGGTGGAGCTAGGAACTAAACCTTCTATTTAAGGGGTAAAATAAAACATTTCAGAGCTTTACTAGAAATGCTCACCCAGACTCTGCTACACTTTGCTGTTAGGGAAAGGTTAGTTTGCTTTTTATTTGTTGTATTACTTTATTGCCTTTTTCTATTTTGAATACTGTAATTTGTTTTATATACCTTGTGTTTTACTTGTATTCTGCTTTTAACTGTATATTAAAACTTGAAAAGAGACCACAGCTCTGTCTCTTGTGAGTCAGGCAGAAATTTTTCCCTACCCTTCCACCCGGTTACCGTAGTGTTCTTAAACACCACTGTCTTTCTAGTTGCCTTCCCCTTATATTAATTTGACCATATATCTCATTTCCTCTCTGTTTTTACTGGCTTGTGTGAGTAAGCACAAAATTATCATTTTGTGAAATCACTCCCCTTCAACTATTTAAATTTATTAACCATCCTACTGTATTCCATAGTACCAGAATACAAAAGTGACCACCCCTTTCAGTCTATCTTGCTGTTTTAAAAATAGTGACTCTCCACTAAAACTTAATTTTTTAGACAAGTAAAACTTAAGTTACCTACTTTCGCATCTAACTCCTCTAGTGCACACTGCAGTGTTTAGGATAAACCATTTTTTTTCATCTTACCTTTAAGCATCCCTGTGACAAGCACTTGCTTTAAAACCTCCTGGAAAGCACTAGGAAGCTTTAAACTGATACAAGCACTCAACTCTTCTTGTTAATAAGGAGAAATTAATCGTAGGCACTAAACAGCCTATAACTGCAAAGTACCTTGCTAAGGTAAGAGAAAACAGCTCTTGTACTTTACAAAAAAAAAAGCACCATACCAGGCATGGCCAAGGGTCAGCTTCCGGTGATTTCTCCTGTCCACCTGGTGAATTTAAGCATACTGGGGCAATGCAGCAATTGCCTCATGTACACAGACAACCCTCCCCTCCTACCACCCAACAATACAACCTGCGAGAGATGCACTTACATAGCCAAACTGGAATCAAAGCTCTCTCCACCCAAGATTGTGCTAGACAGTCAAGAGGAGAAGGTTATCACCTGCACTACACCTCAAGCAACACCTAGCCCTTCTAAAGTCACACCACCAATACCCACACAGAGCAACACTAAACCTACATATGTGGAGGCCATTAACAGTAACCTGCCCAAGCAACAAGCACCTCCGAAGCTGAAACTCAAACAAACACCAGTCACAACCAAAGTGTCACATAGCTCACAACACCAGTGTGCCACCCAACAACAACCCCTAAGGCAAGACAATGTACCCAACACTTTAGTCATAGGTGACTCTATAGTCAGGCACACTGATGTCCCACTCACCAGGCTAAGCAAGGAGAAAATTACAGTCAGCTGCCTGCCAAGTGCCAGGATCCATCACATAACGCATGCACTCAAGTCATTCCACAACAAGTACAAATATGACTCTGTCATTGTCCATGTTGGAGTGAATGACTTAAGATGTACCTCCCTGGAGTACATGAAAAGAGACATGGAAGAGCTCTCGGACCATGTGGCCCAAGCAGGTATGACCCTAGCCCTGAGTGGCATCCTGCCTTCACCCAGAATGATACCACAGTATAAGGACAAAATGATTAACTTCAACAATTGGCTAAGCTTCTGGTGTCATTCAAAGGGGATCCAGTATCTGTCTGCCTGGGATGACATGATCAACAGACCACAAAGCTTTGCCAGAGGTGGTCTGCACCTGTCACCCCTGGGATTCAGGTTACTGGCTAAGGCTCTTGCCACCCCTATAGTGCCTTTTTTAGGCAAAGTTCAAAGGACAAAACCACCACCGTAACAGGTACAAGCATGCAAAATATGAAGGTAATGCTACTCAATGCTAGAAGTCTAAACCTCAAAATGCACTCTCTCGAGGCACTCCTAAAAATGGAGAATATCGATATCTGTGTAGTAACTGAGACCTGGTTCAAGGTTCCAGAGAGCACCCCTGCAATACCAGGCTACAACTCTTACCACACGTTTCGGCCACCAAACCAGGACCGAAACACTAAAGGTGGAGGAGTGTCCATATTCACCAAGGATATTCACAACACCAGGCTAGTTGCCCAACACAATGCATCTGAAATTCTCCAGGTGCAACTAACACTAGGTAAGACTGCAATCCAAATTGTAGCTTGCTACAGATCCTCCACCATGCCCAAGATTCTCACTACACCTTTCGAAACATACTGGAAAATATTAAGTTACAACCAAACACCCTAATACTGGGTGATTTCAACTACCCTGCCATTAACTGGGAAAACTACTCGTGTACTAACACCTTTGCCCAACAGTTCTTGGAATTCATAAATTCCAGCCCCCTGGATCAACTAATCCTTAGTTCCACCAGGGGGCTCCTATATCCTAGACCTGGTCATTACCAACATGGGAAATCGATGCTCCACACCTATAGTCACCTCCTCATTGGTCAGGAGTGACCATAAGCTAATCACCCTTGACATACACATCCCACCCCCCCAGTAAGGAAACCTCTATAAAAAATTTTTTCCAAAGCCAACTTCATGCTACTCAAGTCAGAAGTGACAAACTTCATGACACCCATGCAGATGGGAACTGAAAGTTCAACTGCTGAATCCTGCATTAAGGCACTGTACGAGCACATCCACTCATGCATGAATTGTGCCATCCCAATAGAACCAAGATGCTCTCCTCCAAAAAAAGGAAGCCAATCTGGTGGTCCCTTGCCATAAACAAACTTTTTAACAAAAGGAAGAAACTGTTGCAGAAAAGAGGAAAATCCCAGGATGCAAAAACTCCCTTACCAGTCTCAGTAAGAAGCTGAGATCCCTCATAAAATCCTCCAAAGCTAGTTATGAAAATAAAATTGCCAACGATTTCAAAGACATCCACTAGACATTATATAACTATGTCAAGAATCTAAATGTCAGAATCTAAATGGCAATGCTCAGATCTGCTCTGAGTTACAACAGAATGGCATTAAATATACTGATCCCAAGGATATTGCCAATATCCTGGCAGATCGATTCAGTGTAAACTTCACCCAACTCTCACCCCCTAAAGGGACCATCGCAATACTGAAAGATTGCCAAATTCTGGTAATAACAGCCACACAGGTAAAAAACACACTCTCCAAAGCTTAGAATACAACATCCATGGAACCAGATGACATTCCAGGCTGTGTACTACATGAACTACAAAATGAACTGACACCTCACCTAAGTGTCATGTTTAATCATAGCCTCACCTCAGGCTTCATGCCCACTGAGTGGCACAAAGCTACAGTTATCCCACTCCACAAGGGGGGATCCACCTTGGATCCCGGGAACTACCGCCCCATCAGTCTGGTGAGCCTGATCTCAAGGTCATGGAACGTATTATCATGGAACTTATAAACAAAGACATTGGCAACCTTCAAATACTGGACCCTACGCTGTTTGGGTTTGTGAAGGGCCGATCTTGTTTCCTGTACCTGATTGTCTTCTTTGAATCAGTCTCCAGAGCCATGGACAAGGGTAAGGTGGTTCACATAGCCTATCTGGACCTCACCAAGGCCTTTGACACCATCCCCCACTCTGGAATCATAGATAAACTTACTAAGCTGGGCATTAATCCCTACGTCACTTGATGGATTCTAACTGGCTTACTGAGAGAACCCACATTGTAGAAGTAGCCGACTCCAAATCCAGCTCCAGACAAGTGACAAGTAGAGTACCTCAGGGTTCAGTCCTGGGACCACTCTTGTTTGGCATCTACTTCTCTGAAGTACAGGCCAACACTAAGGGACTCTGGCTATCAAAGTTCACAGATGGCTGCAAACTGGTAGCCATTATTGAATCCCCAAATGATGTGGATATTATACATAAGGGCCTTACAGAAACAGATGCTTGCTGCCAGAGCCATGGGCTTAAGCTCAATGCCAAGAAATGTATAGTTATCCCCTTTGGGAAAAAACATGTACCTGTGAATTACCACATAGGTGACATTACACTAAACACTGAAAGTGTGATAAGAGACTTAGGGACACAGGTGGACAGTGGTCTCACCTTCGATAACCACATTGCCACAACAGTCAGGAAATCCTTCTATATGGCACACCTCATTACTAAGGGCTTTTCATCCAGAAAAAAGGAGGTCATTGTCCCACTGTTCTCATCCCTCATTAGGCCCATTATAGAATACAATGCCCCGTTTGGTATGTACCACTCAAGACATCTGCAACAACTGGAAAGGCCACAGAAATACCTCATTAAAAGAATCACAGGCCTAAAGCAGATGCCCTCTATGCTGACCATCTAAAAAAAAACTCCACCTATACTCTGTCCCATATCCTCTACTCAGAGGCAATCTCTGCTTAACATACAAGGCCATGTCAAACCCAGAGCTGTTGGACATGCTACACTTAAAGAAATCCCAATCCCTCAGAGACGAACGCTCCAGGGATCTAAACCTTGTCATCACAATAAACAAAACATGCTGGAGGGATAGATTCCTGACCTAGAGACTCCTCAGACTCTTGAATAGACTGCCCATACATGTCAAGCAGAGTGCCTCTTTGGCCCTCTTCAAAAGGAACCTTGATGATTGAATGGGAGATAGGAAATTCACCCCAGGGATCATGTCAGTCGCCCTGCTAGACAGGGGTCCAGGGAAGTAAATACTGTGGCAAGAAATAGCCAGGGAATTGCTATGGCTAGGCTTGTATATGCCTTAGGGCCGATAGCCTAATACCAACCTATGAACCTATGAAAATCAAGAAACAGGAGGGGAGAGAAAACACTCCTTTGGTGGAGCCTCATGCTAATGAAATGCTGTCCTTAAGTGAGGATATTTTTAAGAGTTACAAGGAACAATCTGAGGAATCCTGAATTCAGTGAACATATTATCCTGTATGGAAGCAGTGGCAGAAGCAGAATTTTGGAACTAGATTAATTTCAGTAGATGAGATCACTGTGGTAATTTAGCAGATCCACAATGGCAAGGCAGTGAGAATGGGTGAAATCCATATGGGAATTCTGAAGACAGTGGAAATTATTAAGATGCTATGGTTACTAAGACTTTTGAATGCTGTATGGAAAGGTTGACCAGTACTTCTGTTATGGCAAACAGAGGGTAGTGCTCCCCAATTTCAAAAAGGGGTGACATTTGTGTTAAATTTAGATGGATTCCTAGCATTTGTTTGAAAGAATATGCCAGGAAACTTCATACAGTAGACGCATCTATGACCCAAGATGAACAATGCAGATAGTGTTGCAGCTGAGGTGCAGTGCATCCAGTCTTTGGCATTGTACAGGTGTTGTTGAGGTCATGGTAGGTCACCAAAGCTGTCAGTATGTATTTTGCGGACTCAAAAAAAGGCAAATGACTATGTACCTCAGAATGTCTTATGAGGTATATTACAATACCACAGGGTCCCAGTGCTTCAGCTATATGTTATTAGTTGCTCTGTTTGAGGAGTAACTGATATTTCTGCATTTGTTATATTAAGTCAAGTGTGTCCAGTGTATGCTAGGAGTCTGCTAAGTGTGTTGACATGAATTATCTTTATTGTTTGCGATTTTCTATAGAGAGGATACCACAGTACAGCCTAATTCCTAAGATGATCCAGGCTGGGAACATTAGAGTTGCCTAAATGAAAAAGATTATAGGCACTGAGCCGTTTTTTTTTTTTATTTTTTTTTTTTAAACTGTACTAAATAATCTTTTTTGAAGGAGTAAAGTTTGAGGCATGATGATTGATTGGAAGGGGACAAAATTAAGTATGTGTTTAAGATGATGGTATAAACAGTGTCATTAGCTTGGCAAGTAGCTGCTTTACCCTTAGTGCTAAGAATATATAAAAGTTGAGGGTTCTAGCCCACACCCCCCTCCACTCCCAATTTCATACCATGCCTATGGCTACAGGCTCTCACTCCCCATTTAGGCATCTGGTTATTAGCCATAGTTAATGCTTTGCACAGGTGCTCCCTCCATTTCATACTGTAGCCACTTAACTTGCAATCCTGGATCCCCAAACCTCTTGCACCATGTACTTCACAATGTTTCCATTGTATATAGTTGATCCCAAAAAACAAAGGCAAATGTTGTACTGCCATGCCATTGTGCCAGGTTCCCACTTTCATGGACGTCACAATGTTTGCCTCAGTGTGACTGTCATCCACCAAAGGTTTTGTTGCTCTTGCTGATATACTTTACCAGGTGGGATTATGTCCTTAACTCTGCAAAGTTGCAAGTCTAAAGATTCTGGTGAACTTTCTCTATTCTATAACTGAACGAAATTGATTGTGATAGCAAAAAATGTCGATACAACTTTATATCACACTAATAAGAGCTTTATATCTAAGTGACTAGGCTAATAAGGTTACTTATCATTGCTGTTTAAAATTATACTGATGGAGCTGTGCAGATAGTACTGTGACATCACTGTAGTGCTAGGGAGCTACACCGATGCCGCAGTGCAATGTTATGTTGCATGTGGCATGATCTACAAATATGCAAACATATATACAGGCCTACCATTTTGCTCCTCAAGCAAACCTGAGTATTTGGCCATAGTTATTTCAAGTACTGGGAGAATGCAGACATCCAGTTTAGTGTCCTAGAGCTACCATAATTTTCTTTTTTGTCCTGTACAGGTACTTCTAGGAATGCCTTTTACGCTAGTGTGACAGGCCATTATGGAAGGTGGACACCTGGCATGAGCTTACCATGATGGAGAGCAATGACACTGACATTACCCATTGTGGTAAACAGTACTGAGATGACTAAAGTGACCTGAGTGGCATCACCCTGAACTGCTTTGTTATTGGAAGGTTGTGTTTATCAAGAGAGACAATCAAAAACCTGCTGTAAGCATTTTTAGTACTATTGTTTTCCTGCTATCTTTTCTGTTTTACATTCATACTTAGGAATGCATAATCTGTATTCCAGTGGTGAAGGAGATTGAACTTAACATTGCTAGATGTTGCAGAAAGTGGGAGTGACTGTCCCAGCAGCCTTGTGTATATGATATCCATGTACAGCTTTGACTATGTTTTTAACATCTGTGTGCTGATTTTTTCCCTTTGCATCATCCTTGTGCAGGTCTAGCTGTGGAAGAGGAGAAGGTGAGGCCATGCACACCTTGGTATGTGGCAGCTGATACCCCAAGCACTGAGACACCAGTGGTTGCCTTCATCAGTAGATGGTGTTTCTTTTGTTGGAAGTGACCTGGAGGGATTACTGTTGTCCTTTAAGGCAACTTCTCTGGAGTGGGGGAGGCAAAGAGTCTTTTTCCAAAAGTGGTGTGGAGAGGTTTGTCCTGGGTTGCCAGAATCAGTTGTGGAGGCTGGTGGTTGCTGAGCTACAGCAGCAACTGGATGCAGCCTTAGCAATATAGATTGCCTCATTGTGTGGTCTGTGGATTCTCAGGACTGGCAGGATCCTTTCATTGGGCCACAGGGCAGCAACCAGTCCATAACATTGGTCACAGCAGCTGACTGATGCCTTGATTTATTGCTTTCTGGGCATTGCCAGAGTCCAGTTGTACCAAGATTCTACCCTGTCCCTATCTTGGTGTTTTTCTTCCATGGTGTGTAATTCACCATTGTCTAACCCTTCACATCACCAGTTATCCACCCTCTGAATGTTCAGCCCATCCGCTATCCTTAAATCCTTTATGTGTATACTACCTAGGTCTTTATGAGCCTGTTTTATGTTTGTCTCTCTGCCCCTGCTACATACCCTTCTCCTTCTGTCCCACCCTCACCACCCTCAGCATTCATTCACTACTTTCCACATCTACCCTTATATTTTTTAATATGAAAAAAAAGTCTCTTCTCCTGAAGAAAATCACCATTCCTTTCTTTACCTTTCTTACCTTATAGTTATCCTTGTGTATTTTCTTTTTGCTTGTCATTCCATCCTTTCCTGCTTTCATGTCTGTCCCATATTCTCACTATTCATTTGATAAATAGTGTTGGCAAAAAAACACAGTGATCAATCTGATGGTGCTATACTGCTCTTCTTGTGTTAGATGAACACAAAATGCATCTATGTAACACTAATTTGCACAAATAGGTACACAATGGCTCAACCACTTTAGCCTGCCTTCATTGTGACGTACATCACATCAGTCGAATTTAATGTTGCTCAAGTCATAGAGTAGCCTCACACTGTTTTTCTGATTAGCACTATGTTTTTCTTTAATTATGTTGATCTTTGCTCATTCTGTTGGTGCTGCTGAATGGCTAATTCATGTCTTTTTAGTTGCGTGTCTTTGACAGTGACCTGCTTGAAAACTAGATGTCCTTCCATATCACTTTTGCAGTATTCATAACCAATGGGATCTCCTGCCAAGGATAGTCCTACATCCGGCTAGTATACCAAAGCCTTTAATGCTTACCAACATTGTTCATCAGCTGTATGCTCCCCATATCAGTGTATGGCAGGTGACGTATGGATGGTCCAAACTCAGAACTTCTTTGCCACCATTCCAGATGCCATCATTGAACATCAGTCTGAAAGCTTTTTGTAATGCTGGTTATATCAAGTCGCTTTCAGATAGAAGTACCCCACTGATGTTTCTACTTTGTATTTTGAGAGTTCATGTCATCCAAGAAAGGGAAATGTCAGTGCAGAAGCCAGATTTCCCCATAGGAATCGTCACAACAAGTGTTTGTTTTGCCTAGGCATTTATCACAACTGCGCTCAGTGCTCTATTTGTTAGGCATTTGTGTCAAAGACACTTCACAGTCATCTGTCTTCCCTATCCATTTATCTTGAGAACCAGCATTTCAAGCTGTTGGCCCATGGTACCATAGCCAAATCTACCTGCCCTGAGGTACAGCCACTGCTTAAGGAAAATGACCAAGAAGTTGAGGCCTGATACTTCTGCTATCCAGCCTTTGCCAGATATTGGCTCCTTCTGCTGCAACCCTGTTGGAGGTGAGCATAGAACTGTTTTTTTACACATCATCCGAGTCTTTGTAGTTATTCAAAGAGAACATGGAGGGAGAGCCACAACTGATCAATCAACATTTTACAGTGTATATTGACTGCATAAATTAAGGCTATATTTTAAGACTATTGTGTGAAATTTCTTGAATCAATTTTAACTAAAGAAAAGCCTAGGAATCCATCAAAGTAGATGAAAATGCTAATGCCAGCTATACTCTTAGAGTGACATCATAGATATTACATTGTTCCTTTTGTTTTTAAAATACAGTTTTAATCACTTCAGTGTGTCTATTTTTTAAGCTATAGTTTTAGTCATTTCAGTGTGCCATTTTAAGTTGTTTCAGAGGTCCTCCATCTCAGGTAAAAAGGTGGTTTTGACTTGTGATATTTGTTTGTTTACTTGTGCAGAAAAAAAATCAACAGTTTACAGTTTGTGACTCCTTATTCATGTAGAAAGCTTTTGCATTCTACACAAAATTTTAGTAGTTGTATTTTTATGCAGTAATGATGTAAAACCTAATTATTAGGCAGCTGCCCCTGTGGACCATTTTAAGCCTAGCCAATTTCCCTTCCAAAGGCGAGCGCCAAACCCTGTACATTTTGAATGTGAAGTAAACACGTTAGCCATTATACCAGTCACCAATGTTTCTTTAAGTTCTTGCACATTTACAGCCATTACTTCAGCATCTGCCACTCCCATCTAGCATCAGTGTGTGTGTGTGTGTGTGTGTGTGTGTGTGTGTGTGTGTGTGTGTGTGTGTGTGTGTGTGTGTGTGTTTGTGAACTAGTGAATCATGTCTTTCTAGTAAGTGGATGATCTATGCGAGCTTTCGTTTCACTATCACACCTTACACTGAGCACATCTGTGTTCATTTCCTTAAGGACTGATAGATTTGATATTGCAGTCCACAGAATTCTCAAAAGTGTTTTCTGATACTTTAGTTCAAAAGCATTGATTTTCCGATACACAGCCTAACTTCTGCCAACTCTCACAACCAAACATTATCAATAGGAACCTCATAACTTTAATTATATTGACCACAGTTAACAATGGGCTGTCTTTGCTCCTTAAAATCTTATTCAGATTTGTTTTCCTAAGCTCAAATGTCTATGCAAATAGTAATTACAGCCACAAAATAAATAAACTTATATGTGCAGATCTATATACATTTATATATATATATATTGCATTCTGAATACCTACACATGATGATTATAATCACTGTGATTGTGGTTTTCTAGTGCATACTTTTTTTGTGACGATACAACAGTATTAACATTTTTTTTAAACTGGTTAAAGTCTCATCTTTAGTGGTTCTATTACAGTGGCATACATTGATAATCATTCTAGCCATTTATTTAAACTTGAGTATATTTTGCCACTTGGTATACTATCATTTCTTTTGTATGCTAGTCTCCAACTGAGAATAAAGTGGACGTAGGCATGGGGCTATTACAATATGGTGTTGTTTTCTCCTTAATTATATTAAAAGGGAGACTTCATCAGCAGGGTTTCAGTTATATAAGAAAAGTAAGCCTTATGCCTGAAACATGTTACGGAGTTGTATATTCACTTTAAGTAGAAGGCTCTGATGCAGTCTTGTTTGTACTCTCCTATAAATATATTACACATAAATGTTCAACATGGTCTTCCTTTATTAAAAATATACTGTTTACAAGCACTTTCTAAATAGATATCCCTGCTTGATGAAGCACTACCAGAGAAGCTCTCTTTGATGTCAAAGGATTTTTTTACAACTTTTTAGACTCACATAACCACACAGCAGTACGGCCCTAATGGGATGTCATCCATTATTCTGCAGAGGCAGACAGCTCCACAGATTCAATGGCTCAATAACACTTAGAAGATGCTGTGTACAGAATTCAGAAGAAATGAATTATGTTACAGCATCACTGCTGTGCTACCTTATTTTAACCTGCTGCTTCTTGTTGCTAGTCTCCAACTGAGAATAAAGTGGACATAGGCATATAGCTATTACAGTATGGTGTTAAGTTTTCTCCTAAATTATATTAAAAGGGAGACTTCATCAGCAGGGTACAAAACTATAGAAAGCTACATTCACTAGATGGGTTGCTTTTTAAAATAGAAAGCTCAATTTTTAACATTACTGATCATATCTTTCAACTTCTTTCCTCGAGAATTCTGGATAAGGACAAAAATAACAGGGGGCGGGCAAAGGTTCAATATCAAGTACATTCTTTTCATATTACTTTAATTCACTTAAAAGGTTAATAGAACAGCTTTTGCATCAACTTGCATTTTCTGAACAATAAGAAGTATAAAGCTCTAACGTCTGTAATCCCTAGTGAATTCAAAAATTTTATGAGAGGCCGGGCAAAAATATGAGACAAAATCTGGGATGTTTTGCAAAATCAGGGACAGTTGAAAGATATATTACAAATATAGGTTTTATATTTTAGATAAGTTTGATTATAGTTACAGGCTTTATAAGTACTATTTTAGCTACTTGTGATTTTGTCTGACTCTGCAAATCTTTGGGATAGTTAAATAGAACTGATTCAGCTGCATAGCATATAGGGAAAAAAATGACTATGACCCAGCTGACCTGGGATTGGTTAGTAATTGTATTGATGGAGGAACTGACTGGGTCAGGAGAATAATGAAAGTGATAAGCCCTCACAGGGTGGGAGGGGATAGGTGCTTGGCTAGGAATGTACTCTCCTTCTACCTCCTCAGTGGAGTCTGACAAGTCACTAGAGGCATTTGCCTCATGACATCATGCAGTGTGGACAAGGTGTGATCATTTCTAGAATGTCCCTTGCATATATGAGACAAGAAATATCACTGACCTCGTATAGGTAAATAGTAAGATGATGTTGAAACCTCAGTCTTCTAGACTGTGAACTCAACTCTCACCCCTAGGAAAGTAAATTGACCATACAATCTCAGCCCTCGGGGGAATATTGGGATCAGTAGGTCTACAGCCAGGAGAATTGCTCAGTGGTTAACAGAGAGATCAGGGCCTAACATAATTCAAAAATTTAACATGTGAAAGTTTAAAGCATTATACTTTTTTAATTAAACTTTTATCCCCATTATTTCTATGCAACTTCTAGTCTCTAAGGAATGGGTTTCCTAATATTGCATACCCATATTTGAAAGAAAACAACTGGATCTTTAAGTGATAATTCAGGGTTCATTACTTCTTGGTAGAATACTATAGACCTAAGAGCATGCATGTGTTGTATTACTTTCAACTGTAAATACTCAGAAAGGTCATGCAGTCATTCTCCCATGTTTTATACACTTAGTTTATGACTTTCCTCCATTGAGTTCTTAGTAGTTTAGCAACATCGGGTTAATGTAGTGAGATAATATGGTTTATCATGCTAGAGTCCTGGGTTTGGTTCATTCTGTATCCACCAACATAATGTGCAACTCAGAGCAGATAACTTACAGCAAAAGTAGTCTCTGCTCACTTTCCAAAAGATATGGAATGCCTGTTCACATGATAGTGCCTGCCTAGTTTACAAATAAATGAATTAATAGATAGATAGATAGATAGATAAATTATCTATCTGACACCAATGCATACTACTTTAATTCATAATGGAAAGTGTTTTCCACCTTTTGAGTTCTATTATTGTGTTTACTGAACAACTAGATACAATTTCCCAGCCTACCACCCCTTAAACAAATCTATATTGTTGCAACTAACTAATTTTTACATCTTTAAAGAGAGTTGTTTGACTATCCAAAATAGCCATAATGGATACATAGACACTGCTTGCTGGCTTGCACGATTTTATTGTTTTCATATGTTTCAGTCATTTTAACTTTGTGCTTCATGAGTGTCAGAATAAGTAATGTCAAACATTATACTGCAATGTACACTTTTCTGTTATAACACAACTTTTTCTATATAAAAGGAGGAAAGCGGCATTGCTATTTGATAACTCATAGCCACAGTCAGAATAATGGTCATGGCATTCATTATGCTGTTTTGGAAATCATCACATTCATACTTTTAAGGTTGCTAGTAGATAACCAGCAGGATAACATAACAAATGAATAATTACTCTGTATGTCATCTCTCGTTTTGCTTAAACATTAACTGTTTACATGAATAAAAGTTAAAATTTCAGAAAATTGCTACTCTTGATGATAGTGCCAGTATGGGAACTTAACTATTATCCATTAAGGTCCAAACATTTATAATGAATGACTCCAGAAAATAATCTTATGGAAGAAAAAATAACTACTAATTTTGTAAGCTTGTTCATTAGGTATATTTTGAAGGTACTAATATCCTCATTGTTTTGCTTTAGCCAGTGCAAAGGGACAAATTTCAACATACTGAAAAACAACAAATGGTTAAATGTACGCTAAATGGATGCACTTACACTAATAAATACCTACCGTATTCTTCCTTACAGCAGTACTTTTAATCTCTTCGGAGAGGAAATATTAATGTTTATACCATGCCTCTACATACTTTGTCTAACAGATACTTTTAAAACTAACCATTGTATACACTAATGATGACTGATATCAATCAGTTCATAATGCTGATTAGTTTCTAGAATTTCATGGAAAGATATAGAAAGGCAGAATTGCATCCAAACACATCTCAGAACTGAAGGCTCTTTCTAATATGTTCATCATGCTTTAATGTAAGTGAGAACAGGTGCAATAAAATGATTTATAATCTGTATACAGATGTTGAATAGATATGAAAAATACTCTGTGTAATAAGCGAGACTGTCACTTTTAACTCCTTCCACAGGAAATATAGCTACTTATCTGTTCTTAGACATTTTGGGGGAAACTTACTAGTGGAGGCAGGGTATAATAATATTCATAGACTTATAATAATTACAATTTGGACATGGCCCTGTGATGTAGAGGGATAAAGCCTTGAATATAACACAGGTGTCCTCTGTTAAAATAGGGGGGGGGGTCAAACTTTGCTAATGCATTAGCAGGGAGGATGGAAGTAAGCATCCATTTCTGGTTTACTCACCCTAGCAACAGAGAGGTCATGTGGCCACTGTAACTGACCTCTACATGAGTGTACAGGTAGTACAGGTAGCTGCTGTTGGTTGGGAATACCATGCTACAGAGGGATTGGGAGATGAGCTCCTGTGTTGGACATATTATCATCCTACTAAAGTTGGCTGAATATACATTAACAACTACCAACTTCCCATAAACATTCACTGCCTCAAATCAAGCTCTCTTATCAAAGTGTGTACAGGCATGTGTGTTTAAATACAAACATGCACACACACACACACACACACACACACACACACACACACACACACACACGCGCACACACACACAAATGCACTGTTTCATTTATATTTGTTAACTCTGATCCATGTGGGCCTTTTTTTCAGATTCAGCCTAGGGGCAGCGTCTGGTTAAGTAACTTGCTTAGTGTCACACAGATGGGCAAACAGAAATCGAGGAAATCAAACTCTGGACTATAGGAAGCAGCTAATTAACAACTCTCAGCCTTAATCTTCTGTACTAACACATTTACATATTTAGACACAGTTGAGTAACAAACTGTTATTCATTCTGTCTTTCAAATCACAGTGTGTTAATCTGTTAAAAGGTAGGTATGCAGTAGCATATTCACAAATTTGCAAAGTTAGCAGACGTGGTATTTTTGAGTAATGAAGTGGTTGATGAAAGATGTATGCATAATTCTATATAGCTGTGAGACAGGAAGTACTGCTACCTTTGTCAGATCATTTTCTTCTTGTCTCAGGATATTTAATTGGCAAATGGAAAGTAATTTTTGGTCTTGGAACACTGGTCTTGATTACAACTATCTGCTGTGATTTTCTTCAGGATGATGTGTTGGTTAACTTTTTTTTTTTTTTTTGCATCGTGTGGTCTTTTTGGATTTGAAAATGAGTGTATGCCCATTTGTGATATCTGCCTGAAGAATATGCATTTTTGAGATGCTGGGGCAGCGGATGGATATAGAGTTTTTGAGCTGCCTTAGTTATCATCATTTCCCTGAGCCTCCATGTTTCACTGTTTTTCTGACAATTAAATTTCTTATAAAATACTGTTTCCTAGATATCTGTCTGAGTTTAATGTTTTTGATCCCTGGTTAGGTTTCATCTGTATGTAGGTTTTGTAGCTGTGTATCTACAGATTTTTTTTATATATTGTACGATTTCAGACTTGGTGACTATATTGATTTCTTTACTGTGGAAGTCAATATTTTCATTTGGTTTCATTTTACTGCTCTTATCTGTTTTTGAATTGTTTTATTGATGTTATATTAATATATTGAGAATATATACAGCACTGCATATAATTGCATTGTTACAATAATGTATTATAATGATTAATCTCTTTCCCCTCTGTCATTCATGATACCTCTAAATGTATTGGGTATTAAGCACTTAAATAACTGATTGAGGCTGAATGATTGAAATGAGTTGTCTAACATGTCACAGAATTTATGAAAAGTATCTCTAAATAAAGGATTTGCAAGACAGTTATAGGTGCATCAGTTTAAAATATATCACTAGAAAGGAACTTGGCTTGTAAGGTTAGTTCACAATAATGCATTTGTGGATATGCTATGAGATCACACACATCAGGCTACAGCTATAAGAACTCTGAAAATTCACCAGGTATGGACATTATGCATAATATTTTTGTATCTCTGTAAAGTGCTTTATGTTTAGTACCAAATGGGAGAATGACAGATAAGATAAGATGAAGTAAATTTGGCATTAGGTTGCAAGATTGATGAAGTGTTAGAGTTAAGATGATAAAGAATGTGTTTTCAGCTATGTAAGTACCCGCAAAGATCACTTCTGGAGGCAATTTTCCTTGGTATCTTTGCTGCAGATATTACTTGTGGAATAAGAAGCAAGATCGACATGTTTGTGGATTATAAGTGCAACAAAATGATAGTAAATGGGAGGATGAAATGAAGTAATTATGAAGACTTGTTGAGGCTACATAGAGGAGTGATTAAACAGCAGCTGAGCATTATTACGCAATAAGTAAAGTAACGTATGTAAAGAGTCTGCTGAAAATCTGATGTTCATCACAGTATTCACTGTTGCAGACCTCATATTTGAAACATCCTGCAGACAGGTAGCCCAACTAGCTAGCCTTACTTCCAGAGCTTTACTTCCCCCATGGTTTCAGCTGAGGTCCTACCAAGATGCAAGGACGTCGTCGATATAAGAGGCATGTTGGTTGACACCATTTCCAGATGTTTTCTTTTCTTTTTTGCCTTGCAGTGTAATGTAGCCATATGTCCAGCAATGCTTTCAGTTCATCATTAGGCCTGATTTCAGGAATCTAATAAGAAACAAGTAGCAGATTTTTGTTATCTTATTGTTTGAGGCTAAATTAGTTAATGTCTGATTCAGACAGTAATTCCGACACAGAAGCTTTTGTTCAAGTCAGCAGTTGTATTATGTTCTGGAAACAGATTCCCCACAAAGACTGGGATGTGTGCTGATTTAGTGGTGCCATGGCATTGACCAAAGCCTCCAGGAACCTCTCACTGAAAAATAAGCACTCCAGTAAGAGACACGGGGAGAAACTTTGGGGAAGGAAGGATGTCTCATTGGATGACTCTAGCCTCCCTGGGTTTAGCATTTCTGGGTGTAGGGAGGACCTTTTTCACACACACCCCCACTGAAGGAGTCAGACTCAGCTGATGCCTGTGGCATGTCTGTTATGCAGACTACCATTGCACCTGTCCTCCTGGACAAACATCTCTGCTATACCTACTGAGATAGAAGGCTCCTTGGTTTTGGTGGTCTAAATTCTCATTACAGAAATAAAAGGTGGAATCCCAAGTATTTTAGCAGGAGAGGAGTTTTCCAGTGACCCAAAGTAAATCTTGGTATCCTATCTGTAGTCTGATGCCTCTAAAGCAGTTGTACCTGTAGGCACAAGACAAAAAAGACCAAGCCAGTGCCTGTCAGTTTGCCTCAGACTCCTTCCTTCATTTCCCAGGCTTTCACTTATTGAACTGGCTGATGTTTTTTATTTTCTTGAAATACAAAAGGCCTGATTTATAAATACTGCAAGTGTTTGGGTCCCCTTCTATAAAGAGAAGGGCAAAACCACCACCTGAGGATTCTTGCTCTTGGGCCAGATCCCTTCTGTTGAAGCATATGTATCAGGCACTACCTCTCCATCAGATAATTTCTCTTTTGGAGGGACTCCTCATACATTGATTGAAGTTTTTTTAATACGAGTATAAGGAATACTTAAAAGTCCAACTCAAATACAGAGGTTACAAGGGCCTGCCTGAGCCTAGAACATTAGTTGTTCCTCCAACGCTAGATGTTCTGTAGGATGTATTTGCAAATGTATCTGGGAGTCCAGACTACCTCTCTCTTGCTCCTAAGTATTTACATGACTTTTGTAGTGTGCACGTTTTCCACAAGTTCCATTATAAAAAACCCTTTGGCTCATCCAGTTGTGTTGTCCTTGAATTCCAGCAAAGGTGCAGCCTAAGTTCCATTCAGGAACACTATTTCCAATGATATGGAGAATAGAATACTTGACAGCTTATCTCTTGTAAAGACTACTGCCATTTCCGCATGCTTTCTTATCAGCAATCTCTGTTGGAGAAGATAGAAAAAAAGGCATAGGGAATACGCAATAAGGATCTGAAGCAGAAACTTTGTGACCTCTCTTCTCAGGTTACCAGACACTCCAACAAATATAGCTACGATGTAATGGGTGCATCAAGCAAGGCAACAGCTCATGGTCTGTTATTCTGAGACATGCCTGGTTGAGGTGATTGCCCCCTTTGGACTGTGTAAAGATGGATCTTGTTAACATGTTTGTAGCAGGTTAAAGTCATTTGCATTTTATATCCTTACCTTTCAGCTTGTCTGCTGCACCCGGGGATATTACAAAATTCCTTGATCTAGTAACCACCGATTGCATGACAAAGGGCAGCCATATTTATCTCTTTCAAAATGATTGTCTCATCCTAACAGAGTCATTAAATGGAATTTTCAAGGCTTTGAATTTCAGTCTGAATTGTATCAGGAATCTGAGCCTCAGAATCAACAGAGCAAGATCAAGCTCGACACCTTTAAAGAAGCTAATATTCTTACAGGCCCATTGAGATATCACCATTATTCTTTATTAATGTTAGCCCTGCTGGGTTTGCCTTTTTTATTGTATTTTTAAACAAAACTGTACTTACTGAGTCATAGGAACAAGGGGTAGTATTAATACCATATATAATCACCTTCACATACTCTCTTGCTTTATTGCATTCGTTTTTGAGGATTTCTTTTGTACCTACAGCATGATGACAAAGTTTATTAGGGTTTATTTTTCTTTTTATGTGCTTGAAAATGCAAGTATATCACATTCCAGAAGAAAGAACAATGCAAAAATTAAGCCTAAATAGTTGATTTGTTGTTGCTTATTCCATGTTGCTAATCTCCTCATTGTGTTGCAAAGGAGCCACCAAGTTCATTTTAGGAATGCCTTTGTAGTTAATACAAATCTGTTAGAGCTAAACTCAGTGTATGCGATATGACATGCCTGATATAATCACTGGTTGATAATCTTATACAAATAATATAATAGTATACTTTTTGTAGAGGACTGATACTTTTCAGTAAGTATTACATAAAACTTTTAGTATAATCAGACTTTACAGCAATTCAGTATTTGTATGCAGTTAAGATTTACTTTGAGCAGAAGCATAAAACTCACTGATATGAAATGAATGTGAGAAGTTAACTAACTTTTTGTGTATATATGTGTTTGTGTATTTATGTGCCTGTCTGTTTTGAATGATTTAAAGGCTGTTGCGTCTATATGTTATTACGGAGGGACGATCAGATTCCACAAATAAGATAACAGGGTTACCACCTGTCCCTCTTTACACAGGACAGCCACTATTTGGACAGTTGTGTCCTGTGGAAAAAAAACAACATGAAAATGGCAAATGTCCTGATATTTTAGGACAAAAATTATTTCCTAAGTTTCCTTTAATAGTCACATAAACCAGTCACTGTGTACCTGCAAAACCTTACTACTAAATTAAGCAGCAGAAATCATTTACATTCTACAAGACTGAGCTATTATTTTGGCAAAATATGAAGTCTAGTACCTCATACTGGCTGCAGGTACAGTTTATCCTGCAAAACTTAATGTTTATGTAGAACATCTCATTTTGGGGACTTGAAAAGATGTCAATCCTATATAATTTGGAGTATTGGTAATGCAGTCTGACCTTGCTTTTTTTCATTAACATCTCAACTTCAAGATTTATTAAATACATCAAGATTTGTTCCTATTTCTCATTCCTGGGTAACTCTAAAATAATTTGTAGGTCAACATGTCTTTTTAGGCTGTTGCACGTTAAAAGATAATATGGGATAAGGCTTGACATTTAGAGTTAGAATGACCAAGATAGAATTTATCTCTGAAGAAATAAATATATTAACTGCCTTTATATCTAAAACACCTCAAGATATAGATATGGTGTGAGTAGAATTTACTACAAAAAGACTGAAATTAATACTTTGCAAGCAAAAAGTAATTTCTTGAGACAATGTTTAATATTAATTGTTCAGCAACATGGGAAAATAGACTTTTCTTTTATAAATCAGTTTAAAAATGATACTAACAACAAAACTAGAAGAATTTAGTGCTATAAAAGGTTGATTAGAAAAGAGACATATATTTTTCATTCAAATACATTTGCCTCAGGCAATGAATCTAAAGTTGTCATCACCTTTGAACTGTAACAAAGTTCAAAAATCCCTTAGACCTCATACTGCAAAAGTCTTCTTTTTAAATAAAAACAGTGAATCACCCTCAACTTTAGTCGACCAGGGAAAATAAACACCCATTGCTTTTGAAGTATGATGTTAGAACAGTACCTGATGATTCAGAAACTACTAGGAAAAATAATTCTTTAATGACATTAAGCTTTCCAACAAAGGAAAATACAGACAGGCAAATACATAGACACACAGATTTACATAAACACACATATACACCTATGCACTCTCTACTAGATTTTCAGCAGTATTGAACTAGATAAGTGAAGACAAAAAACAGAGAATTCAGGTCTTCTGGGACAACAAGTACATTTCTCAATATTGTTAGTGTAAATGAAGCAGCCTCAGTCCTGCTGGATTCTAGTATGAATATTTGAAATGCCAAATATAAAACATCTGTGAAAAACATTTTATACCTTCATATTACTGAAAGCCTTAACACAGGCAAAACAAAAGTTCTCAAAAGGAAGTTCCAATCCTTAGACCAAACCCTTTTCATAATACAAAGTCCTAATCTGTCTATGTTTTCATAAAGAGTTTTTCCTAAGGTAAGGTGTAGGGTTAGCTTCTGGGTAAGAGTCAGTGTTACATTTACTGTTAGGGTTAGGATGCTAATGCTATGTATAACTTTTCAGTGAAATTAAACTTAGAAATAACTGCATCATTCTTCCAGTCGACACAGGTAAATAACAGCTAGTATAGCGTATGCATTTCTGTGTTCTTCCCTTCAGCCATGCAGTAATCCAAGCATATGAATCCCTGTGTTCTACCCTTCAGCTTTGCAGTAATCTGTGCATATGCATCCTTGTGTTCTACCCTTCAGCCATGCAGTAATCCGTGCATATGCATCCCTGTGTTCTACCCTTCAGCCATGCAGTAATCCATGCACCTGTGTTCTACCCTTCTGGCATGCAGTAATCCATGCATATGCATTCCCATGTTCTACACTTCAGATATGCAGTAACGCATGCATATACATACCTGTGTTCTACCCTTCAGCCATGCGGTAATCCAAGTATATGAATCCCTGTGTTCTACCCTTCAGCTTTGCAGTAATCTATGCATATGCATCCCTGTATTCTAGCCTTCTGCCTTGAAGTAATCCATGCATATGCATCCCGATGGTCTACCCTTCAGATATGCAGTAACCCAGCCATATGCATCCCTGTGTTCTTCCCTTCAGCCATGCAGTAATCCATGCACCTGTGTTCTACCCTTCAGCCATGCAGTAATCCATGCATATGTATCCCGAGTTCTACACTTCAACTTTGCAGTAACCCATGCATATGCATCTCTGTGTTCTACCTCCAGTCAAGCAGTAATCCATGCATATGCATCCCCATGTTCTACCCTTCAGCCATGTAATAATCCATGCACCTGTGTTTTACCCTTCAGCCATACTGTAATCCATGCATATACATCCCCGTGCTGTACCCTTAAGCCATGTAGTAATACATGCACCTGTGTTCTACCATTCAGCCATGCAGTAATCTAAGCATATGAATTCCTATGTTCTACCCTTCAGCTTTGCAGTAATCTATGCACATGCATCCCTGTGTTTTACCCTTCAGCCATGCAGTAATCCATGCATATGCATCCCTGTGTTCTACCCTTCAGCCATGCAGTAATCCATGCACCTGTGTTCTACCCTTCTGCCATACAGTAATCCATGCATATGCATCCCCATGTTCTACACTTCAGATATGCAGTAACACATGCATATACATACCCGTGTTCTACCCTTCAGCCATGCAGTAATCCAAACATATGAATCCCTGTATTCTAGCCTTCTGCCTTGTAGTAATCCATGCATATGCATCCTGATGTTCTACCTTTAAAATATGCAGTAACCCAATCATATACATCCCTGTATTCTACCCTTCAGTCATGCAGTAATCCATGTATATGCATCCCTGTGTTCTACCCCTCAGACATGCAGTAACCCATGTATATGCATTCCTGTGTTCTACCCTTTAGCCATGCAGCAATCCATGCTTAGGCATCCCTGTGTTATACCCTCCAGCCATGCAGTAACCCATTTCTTCAGTCTTAGTCATACCACCATCTCCTCTGTTTTTTCACTATCCACCTATGAGGGACAGAAACAAAGGGTGGAAAGAAGTCCAGGTGGATTATTTTTACCAGTATTCCCCCATCATGTTCACCTGCAACCCAGTCATAAAACTTGATCAAGACTGACTGATTGCTTTTTATGGTCACGGACCCATGTTAGATGCTGCACTGGAGATTGTTATTCTCCAATAACACAATAAGCCTTCACTCATGATTCATTTTATTACTTTCCTTGTTGCCACTATAATGCTAAAAGACCTTTGTCTCCCTGGAATCATCACCACTGCTGTGAAGTGAAAAGTCCCAGAGTTCCCTAGAATCCTCCAGTATTAAATCTCTCTCCTCCCTTCATATTAGTCAGTGATATGCTGAAGATCTCTGTCAGGGAAATTACAGACACAGTGGACATATTCCCAAATGCCATGGGATGTAGCCCACCTCATCTTTGTGCCTTATCTTTCCTAAGGCAAGTAATGTCCCCTTCCATGTCTTCCCTCTATATGATGGAATCTTTGCTGTTCCCACTATGCCTACCTCCTTCTTATCATACCTCCCTCCATTGGAATTCCTTTGTGATGACGGAACAGAGTTTTCATTTATTGATAGACTCACCAAAATTGGCTCACAGATAGAACCTACAGTGTGAAAGTAGCAGACTCCAAGTCAGACTGCCAACCAGTCACGAGTGGAGTCTCACAGGGATTGGCTCTGGGTCCTCTCCTATTTGGCATCTACTTCTCAGAAGCCCAGGCCAACACGGAGGGACTCTGGCTGACCAAGTTCACCGATGATTGCAAGCTGGAAGCCATTATTAACTCCCCAAGTGATGTAGACATCCTACAGAAAGGCCTCACTGAGACCAACTGGTGTCAAAATTATGGCCTTAAGCTTAATGCCAAAACATGCGTCATCATTCCCACTGAACACTGAAGGTGTTATAAGAGATCTGGGGATACAAGTTGACAGCAACCTCTCCTTCAACCACACATTGCCACTGTGGTCAGAAAGTCCTTCTATGTGGCACATCTCATTACCAAGGGTTTTGCATCCAGGAAGAAAGAGGTCCTCATCTCTCTACTCTTCACTCATTAGACCAATCATCGAGTATAATGCCCCATTTGGCATGTCCCTCACTAAACACCTGAAACAGCTGGAAAGGCCACAAAAGTACCTCATGAAGAGGATCCTAGGCCTTAAACAAATGCCCTACATGGACAGACTCAAAAAACTCCAGCTTTTCTCTGTCTCATATTGTCTATTAAGAGGTGATCTCTGCTTGACTTACAAAGCCATGTCTGACCCAGTCCTGTTAGAAGTGTTACACCTAAAGAAATCCCAATCCTTCCACACCACATGCTCCAGGGACCTCAACCTCATTACCACAATCAACAGAACATGCTGGAGGGACAGGTTCATAACCCAGAGACTGCCCATGCTCTGCAATAGACTTCCCATACCTGTCAAGCAGAGCACCTCACTGGCTCTTTTCAAGAGAAATCTTGATGAGTGGATGGGAAATAGAAAGTTCACCCCAGGGATCACTACAGTGGTTCTACTTGATAGCGGCACTGGCAGTGCACAGTAATGCTGTTCCCAGAAATGTGGTGAATGTTTGAATTATGTCGAATTCGAACATTCACCACTTCAAAGTTTGAAATTTTTGTTGTTCGCTGTAGTGAATTTCATTTTTACATTTCATAGAAATGATATTTCGCCTACAGTGAATTCAACAAGATGATAGCAAACAATGATCCCTACCTACTGCTTAGTATAATAATTTCTGTAGTTATCATTACTTAGAAAAAGGCGCAAATACAATTTTTCTGCACAACTGTTTGCTATTGTTCTTTCCCTGTGGAAATGAAAGCAAAGCAAAGAACCATTTTAAAACATTAATCTTTGAAAAGCAAATCAAAACAGAGAAAAGTACTATTTTTTAAACATCTGGAGATTGATCGAGTTTCATTTACACCACCCTTTAAGATTTTCATCTGCCAAAAAAAAATCTCATATGCTGTATTGGGTGCTTTTCCAACTAAAACAGTATCTTATTTTAGAGTAAAATTTAAAACACACCCTATGGAAACATGACAGAAAATATGAATAGGCAACATATATAAAAATGACACAACTTTTCAGTCCTTCCAAGATCCTGGAACAAAGCTAAACAATTTAAACTTTGGTCACTATGTATTAACCAAATTCAGAAAACCATATTCTGAAGCCCAACTAATAGTAGGACATATCTAGTCACTCCTGGGAGATCACTGTAGCACTTGGCATACCAATAATCTGGGCCATTACTGAATACAGTTCAGTAATCTTCAGTTTTCAAGTCAAGCCACCTGCACCTGAAAAGGTATAGTTTCTAACTAGAAAAGCTGTAGTGTTAGATACCAGCTCTGTGCCATACTGAGATATAACCCTCATTAAAATCCAAACACCTCAGGCTCAGTTAATGAACACAAACTTAAAGGAGTTAGGGTGAAGGTAGTATGGAAAGAGGTTGCTGCCAGCTTTCCTATCCTGGGGGAGAGATAGCATTTACAGCCTTGGACCAGCAGTCAGATGTGGGGCCCAGTGACATCAGTCTGCCAGCATGTAGTTATGTAAACTATATTGTCAATAAGATGGCATGGTAGGTAATAAGACATTCAAAACAAGTCATTCTACTGTTATATGTTTGGTACTGTAGTAGGATGTACTTCTCATCTTATTTCCCTTAACTCCTTACTCTAGGATTTCACTACATGCAAGGCAATGTATAAAGGTGTCAGTTGGACAGGTGTTGGAGAAGGTGGAACATATGATTGAAGAGGGGATCCAGGACACAGCGTACTCCACAGTGGTCACTAGAATTAATACTATTACATACCCCCCTGCAGTTCAGACTTATGAGTATGAGCAACACCAACCAGACATATCCCATCTTGAATGGCCCACATATTCAGTGACACAAGGCTGTTTTCTTCACTATACAATCTGAAGCCTCATCTTTGTGGGTTACCATACTGGACAAAATCCGAAACTTTTGTTGCATCACTTTTAGCAGCAGATTCAGCACATTGTTTTTATATATAGTTTTGTTTTCTTAACAACATATTTAAAATACAAGTTACGTTCCTCAGCATTATTTGTTCCAAATCTTATAGAACCTTTAGCACTGCAGTCATCATTCTCAGATAAGGTTTCCTTTGCTTAATTGTAACACTGGACTGTTAAAGTTACATTTGCTAAAACTTAGCAGAAATAGTCTGATGCAAAGTATTCTCACTGCTTCTGTACTACTGCACTGTTGATGACTGCACTTAGCTGACCAGTACTACTGTCTTCTGTGAACCCATGATGCTAAATCTCAAAAGAGCTTAAGATATCTTCTCCTTCTTTGATAGCAATACATGCCCAGTTTTACTTATTACCTCTTTTTCCTCCCAAGTTTCAATACATGCAATTTGCAATTAATTTTTCCAGGTCTGCACACATTTTCTTGCAGTACAAAGCAATCTGACCTCTTTCCATTGTTAGACAGTTTAATGTTTTGGATCATAAAGATTACAAGGTGAGTCTAGAAACAATTTGCATTTTGCCAGTGCTTACTCTTAAGTTGTGCCAACCGTTTCTAGAAGGGAAATGTTTGTGTAAAGTAATAATTTACAGTAACCATAGATCTGAAGTAGTTTACTTCATTTGCTCTTCAATCTGTGGGTCCTCGGATCCATATCGGATCTGACATGGCCACATTTTCCAGCTATGGCTCAGAGCTCCATGCTCCTCCCCTTACCCATAATGCCCCTGTCTCACTTCTCCCTTCAGATCGAATTTGCTGCCTAACAAGTACAGATACCCAAGCTAATAACACCTTATCCTCCAACACAAATGAATGAACTTTAGCCCTGAAAGAACCAAAGATCCCAGCAATAAGTGTTCGGAACAAAGAACGTATCATATCCCAAAGGATAAGGTTAGGGGGAATGGTTGAAGACAAATAAAGTAGAACTACTCAGATGGAATGTTATGGTGTGTACATAACTTCTTTATCTGAAATAGTTTACTTCATTTGCTCTTCAACCTGTGGGACAGAGTCCCCAGCTACCTAACCCTTGGGAGGCCTTCATGGAAGGATTTTCCGGAGCACTGCAGAACCAAAGGATGCTCTACTCCTAGAGACCAAATCCAGTTTATAATGAGTAATAAAGGTATGAGATGAGGCCCAAGTAGCAGCTGAACAAACCTCATCCAAAGAGACCCTAGACCAAAAAGCTGCTGACGTAGCCATAGATCGGGTCGAATGAACCTTCACTCTTCCTGGAACAGACAAACCTCTATCTGGATAAACCCAGCCAATACATTGTGAAATCCAGCGAACAATAGTCACTTTTGAGACATGTTTACCTAGGAAGGGCTTGGCATAGGACACAAAAAGCTGATCAGACTTACGGAAAGGTTTAGTCCTGTGCAGATAAAACCTCAACTGCCTGTGAACGTCCAGTAAATGTAACTTCTATTCCCCTTTGTTCTGGTAGTTCAGAAAAAATACTGGTAAGTTAATATTCTGATTAATATTGGCCTTGGAGGCTACCTTGGGAGGGACAGACGGGTTAGTGCATAGCGATACTCTATCCTTGTGAAAGATCATGTAAGGGGTTTTGATAGAAAGAGCTTGAAGCTCCGTCACCCTTCTAGTAGATGTAATGGCAACCAAGAAGGCAGTTTTCCAAGTCAAAAATTGTAGATCAACAGATGCCACAGGCGACCCAACTCTAGGAAGATCTGTTCTGCTACTGAATGCTTCATAGATCACTCATAAGGCATCAGGATAGATCTGCTGAGCCTGTCCGCTAAGATGTTGGATCATCCGGGGATGTGCATTGCCACCAGAAAACGCCCAGTGGAGATCGCCCATTCCCACACTTTCATGGCCTCTCGACATAAGGGATAAGATCTAGTTCCCACCTGTTTGGTGATATACCAGACCACTGACATGTTGTTCATCTGAATTGCAATTGTTCCCAGAGGAAGATGAGCATGGAGGGCCTGCCACACAAGAAGAACTGCTCTCATCTTCAGAACACTGATGTGCAGATAGGTCTCGGAAGGGGACCACATGCCTTGGACTGTCCTTCCCGAGCAATGCCCCCCACGCAAATAGGGAAGCGTCTGTCGTCACTGTGGTTTGGGGTAAAGGAGGTTGAAAAGGATGTCCCTTGAGGAGATTTGGGGACTTAATCCACCACCAAATGGAGTTTGTGCACGCTTTTGAAATTCTCACTGTAAAGGACAAAGGGAGGTCTAACAGTGACCACTGAACCACTAGAGTCCACTGCAGTACCCCCATATGAAGGCATGCCATGGGAAGAAGATTTATCGTGGCTGCCATAGAACCTAAAACTCTTAACATTATTTCGGCTGTTGGTAAATGGGTCTAAAGAATGTGTAAGATGTGTAACCTCAAGCTGCGTGTCCTGTCTGAGGTGAGGAACACCCGCAATTATATTGTGTCCAGCCGTGCTCCAATGAAATCTGGAACTTGGACCGGTTGAAGGGCCAACTTGTTCGTATTGATCATACTGCCCAACTGGTTGGCTAACTGAAGGAAGGAGTCCCTGGCCTGACATAGTAGGTGTTCTGAGGGGGCGGTAAAGAGCCAATCATCCAAGTACAGAAAGACCTGAATGTCCTGAAGCCTCAGGTGAGCTGCTACTACTGCCATTACCTTAATAAACACCCAGGGGGCTGTGGTGAGACCAAAGGGGAGGGCTCGAAATTGGTAATGATTGGCTCCCAGCTGGAAGTGAAGGAATCTCCGGGAGCACCTGTGCCTCTTGATGTGAAAATATGCATCCTGGAGGTTGATCAAGCAGATCCAGTCTTTGTCCTGTAGACAAGGCAGAATAGATTGAATCATGACCATCCGGAATTTTGTCTTGGTTACCGACAGGTTCAGTTGGGACAGATCCAATATTGGTCTGAGGTCCCCCGTCTTTTTTGGCACTAAAAAAACCTGGAATAAACCCCGGATCTGGGGACCGGTTGGATGACTCGTTTTCTCAGTAGTGAGTCTATTTGTAGTACTGCTTCCTCCCACTGCATGGGTGGAACTTCCGGGAGGGTTTTGTTGTATGGAGGTAGATCCTTGAAGGGGAGAAAATATCGTCTGGATATGACTCACAGCACCCA
The DNA here is from genome assembly GCF_019279795.1 of Protopterus annectens. Lineage (NCBI taxonomy): Eukaryota > Metazoa > Chordata > Ceratodontiformes > Protopteridae > Protopterus > Protopterus annectens. The sequence continues at coordinate 747,164,927 of NC_056748.1, forward strand.
CTGATCTGTAGTGATGGACTCCCATGCTAGTGGGTGAAGTGACAAATGACCCCCAACTGCATCCAGAGATGGACAGCCGGGCAACCCCTCAGGGTTGCTGCCCGGGTTTATCAGAGAAAGGTTCTCTGGACTCAAAATTCCTAGGACCCCCTCTGCCTCTAGGGCAGCGTCTGTCGTATCCCCCCTCTACCTCTGGGAGAAGGTGAGTCCTGAGCATCCTGGGAAAATGCCTGAGACTTACGGAACCACATCTTCTTCTGGTCTTGCTGGTTCCTGGAGAAGGACCTTTGAGGCAGTGAGAAGTGGACCCCAATGACAGACAGTGTCTTCCCGTCCTTCTCACTCTGGACTAAGGTCTCTCTGTCTGTCTTCCCAAAAAGGGAAGAAGCATCAAAAGGGGCATTGGTGAAAGATGCCTTGAAGGGCTCCAAGAACTGACATAAGTGGAGCCAGGTATGGCGCCGGATGGCAATGCCTGACCCCACCACCTGTGCGGCTCCCTCCATGGCATGGGAGAGCAAGCGCATGGACATGTTGGCTACAGATTTGAGGGTAGCCATTCGTTCATCGAATGTTTTCCTGTCCTCTGCCAACATGGACCCTGAGTTTGACTCCGTGACTTCCTTGACCAGATCTATCTGGAGTCCTATAACGTGTGCCATGTAGTTCAACACCCCCACCCAGAAGGTCGCTGAAATATAGACTCGCTTCCCAAAATTACCCAATGTTCTCGACTCTCTGTCAGGCAGATGGACCGTAGAACTCTCCTGGGCAAGTTCCTTCTTGATGGCAGCTGCCACCATCATAGCATCTACAGGGGACCTCTTGTACCAGTGCAATTTGTTTGCGGGAGGGCTTAAGACCTTATCTGGGTTTTTGGGTATTGGATCTATGGTGTCCAGCTCCTTCCATGCCCTAGATGTTATTAAATCCATGAGTGGATTGGCAGGAGAGGATACCCAAGAGGTAGACGGGCCCAAGCCGAATGCCTCCAGAAACATGGACTCATCATAAGCTGATTTTGAGGTGGACCTCCCCCATCTTTGGTGGAGGATCTCCATGATGTCCCCAAAGGAGACATCCTCAGAGGGTGAGCTTGGGGAACCTTCCCCTTCTTCCAGGTCAGTGTCTTCTGTGAGGGAACTCTGGAGGAGAGTCCAAGTGCCTCCTTTTACATGTATGCTTATGGGGGGGGGCTCCTCAGAGAGACTTTCTTGGGGAAGTCTCACAAGCGGGTTGTTCCAAGGCCGGAACATTCTGGGGCATCATGGCTATGGGCTGTCCCTGGGAGGGCAAGATGGACAGACCTGCACTCAAGACCGGGGGGGGTCTGGATTGACTCCGAAGACTGAATAGTCAGAGGCCTCAACCCTGCGAGAACCCTCTCCACTACATCGAATGCAAAGGGGCAACAGACCTCCTGGGCTGAACTGGTGGAAGCCACTCACCCCTGATCCGACAGGGGGGGTCGAAGCCAAGTCCCTAGGAGCCGAGAAATGCAGGGGGATGCTTCTCTTCAACAAGCTCGGAGCAAAAAGCACCCCCTCGGATACAAACCCAAGGCTACGGCTCTGAGAGCTCGGAACAGATCTAGTAGGATCAGACACACACAGGGCACCAGCCAGCATCGAGGTACATGGCACCATCGGCACTGACCCCTCAACTCCAACCATCCTCGAATTCAACAGCTCAGAATCTGTGGGTTGGATTGGAGAAGGAATGGCAGGTTGAAAAACTGGTTGGAAGTTGCCCGCTCCAGTGGGAGAAGGCCCTGCAAGACCCCCCATCTAGATTTGAGTGAGGATAAATCTCCACATCATCTTGTCCATCTTCGCTTCAGATAGGCTCTGTGTAGAGTGGGAGGATGCCGCCAAAGTGGGCTGGGAGAGCCAGTGGGGAGAGGGCCTACAAGGCGACCGGCTAACTAAAACCTCGGGCTCAGGGGAAAACTTTGGGGACCTGCGCCAAGGTGAAACAGGCCGCGAAACAGGCTTAGTCTTTGGCGGGGGGCTGGTCTCTGATGAGCGGTCAGGGGAGCGCTTGCGAGGCCATTCCTTTTGACCTTATCCCCTTCCCTTGGCTTCTTGATGGGAAAGGGGAGTCCTAAATAAATAAATGTTCTTTGTTAATTAATATAAAGCAGTCTTTATAAAGTTTCACAACTTGTAAGTGCCTGTAACACACTATGTATTTCTTTGTTTTACTTTTGCTTCTCAACAGGTTTGGTTACATATACATGAGATAATAACTTAATGCATTTTCTACTAAAACAGTGTATTTCAGGAGCAATACAATTCCATTCTGAAAGAATTTTGCAGACAGTAATTTTTATTTCCCATAAATATAGAACAATTCCCAAATGCAAGGAATGTCAAGGTCATATAAACAGCATCCGTTTTTTTCACTGCTGCAGCACATGATACTCTCAATTAGCATCCTACTGGAATTTCTTTTTGCATACTATGAAGGTACCAGTTTTGTACTCAATATTTTTTTTAATTTCTTGTCTTTTACTGCAAATGTTTCCATTTCCTTATACGCAGTTGATTTAAATGTAACAAGACTTTTTTGTTAGTCATACAATAACAGTGCACAGTATGACGTTTGCTAGGTATCATTATTTTTGAACTGTTTAAGAAACACCATACCACTGAACCTCTAGCATACACTGTTTAGGTTACAGTTTAGGACACACAATGCAGTCCCCATTTTCCAATGCAGACATTTCAAAATTGCCTAACTTATTTTTGCAGAAAGTCATTACATCAGTTTTCCTCATCATATTTCCCACCATTCTTTCTAAACATAGATACCATCCTGCCACAAAAATCAAGTATTTTGCAATACCTTTACATTAGTCACCACTTCACTTTCTTTAAGCATACCAGTTTTCCATACTTTGCATATATTATCTTTCTTGCATTCATCCCTAAGTAATAAGTAATTCAAAACCAAGGTGCTTCACCATTCATTTGATTTACTACTTTGTTTAAATTGTTGTAAGTTACATTTTGCAATTTGAGAATTCAACACAATCTTACAATACTCACTACCTCTGTGGCAAACAGTCTTCCAGCAGTTTACCAGTTATTTCTCTGGTAAGCAATCTTTCAGTCATTTTATATTGCTAAAACATTGTGCAGGTAGTCCTCCCACAACTGAAGCTATAACTTCATTGGCTCCAGCTAATAAATAACATGAACTCATCATTCTAGGGGATGTTACTGTAAATTGGACTTTTTCAGACCATTTGTCCAAGACATCCAACCAGAACCACTCCTCCAACTAATCAGTGTCTCTACAACCAGAAGCAATCCTATACTAAATCTTATTGACTAAACCAGAAAACATAACTTAATCTGGATACTATACTAAACTATAGTATTGTCTGCCTCTCACATAACCCATCCACACTCACTAAATCCCCCAAACATTCCTTATTCAACTTCATTAGGAATTTAAGTCTTACAAAGATACTTTTATTGATACTCTCAAGTTCTACAGCTGGAACATATTAAAATAACTCCCTTTGACAAATCCATACAACAATTCAGTGACATGTTTTTAAACATCTTAAACTATTCAGTCCCACTTATGAAGAAAATACATAATTATAATCACACCCCTTGGCTAAAACTCAAAACAAAACAACTAATGAAATGCAGAAATAAATCATGGAGTGCCTGGCGAGCCAATAAAACTCTTGCAAACTGCCAATAATATAATCTATAATCACATATATAATATAACCGCTGGCAAAAAATACTTTACCAATAATCAGGACCTATATTATAAAATGCCTAGAAAGCTCTGGTCAACCATCAACCACCTCCTAAAATTTGGAAAACCCAACCCCCTGTCCACTGAAACTGACATCAACATAGCCTCTATCTTTAACATCCATTTATCAGCAACACAAATTCTAAACACAAATCCAGTTCAACCCCACCAACCATATTTGTAGGAGTGACAAGTCTAACTACTTTATTCTCAACTACCGTGATAAACAAATACCTCACTAAACTGTCTCTGTCGTAAACAAATCTTTACATGAACTTATTCTCTACTTCATGAAAACAATTCTGTATCCTAACACTACACAAACGTGACCCTCTACTGAACTCTTTAACTTCAGACCCGTTGAAATAGTCTGTCCTTTGTCAAAGATCATTGAGAAATGCATCTGGTCTCAACTACTGACCTGTCTTTCAAACAATAACCTCCTCTTAGTATTCAGCCATGTGTTTCTCCCCTCCCACAACACTGACACTGCTCTTCTATCTTTCCTTAATACAGTTCACAGTTGAGGCTTGGGCACAAACCAATTTGCCATGGGAAATCTCTGATGTCTGAGGGTAGGTGAGTAAGTGGGGGGGGGGGGACTGGAGTTGGGGAAAAGGATTAAGCAGGGATTATAGGTTAATATGAAGTAAACTAGGTAAGGAAAGGTTAATTCCTGAAGGAAGGAGTGAGGAAATGAGGTAGATGTAGGGTGGGGCTTAGAGTAGTTTATGTGTGGGTAGTTGGTTTAGGGAGCACATTTTGGTGTGACTTTGTTAAGACAAGGTCACGTCCAAGACAACCTCAAGGTATTTCTGGAAAACAGGTAGAATTCGGGCTAACAGTGCTTGGTGGTTTTGTGGTGGCAAATCGTTTGTATGTTTTTTTGTGTGTGTTGTGAGTTAAAGTAAATGTCTGACTGGAAGTAAACAACTCTCGTGTAGACAAGGAGTGAGGTTAAGGAAGGCTGAAAGTTGTGGGGAGAAGAAATCTCTAGAAGGCATGGATGCAAGGTATGGTCAGGCCCACTGGGAGTGAGTGGTTAGAGTTGCATTAGGCTTATATGTGTGTCTGCCTGTTTCTTGAGTGATATTTCAATAAGGGTGTTTTCTGTTGAAAATGGCTTTGTTGGTGGTTTTTGGGTTGGTTGTAGTAGACTTTGCGATTCTTGCATTGGTTATGGTCAGTGAGTCTCGTAATGGTCCTGTCTTATGAGTCTAGTTATGGCTGCCGGTGTACAGAGCAATGTTTCAATATGGATTTTGTTTAGTAATTGCTTCGTTGGTGGTTTTGAGATGTTTTGGTGAGGTTGCCTGGTTTTCATTGGTGGTGATGCAGTGCGGACCACTGAGCATTTTCATTCAGGCTCTTAACACTGCTCCGGTGGCTCTGGGATGAAGTTTATTTTCTGTAGTGTGGGTCCGCGGGCTTTGGGCAGCCATTTGTTGCCATGCATGTGCAGTTCCCATCTGAGACTGTGACTCGATCTCTGTACTGGCCCATACTGTATATGTTCAGGGAGTTGCAGCAGCTATACATGAGCTAAAATTAGGATAAGCTTTAAAAAAAAAAAAAGATACAACATTGGAATGAGAAGGCATTTTGAAAAGGGTATTTCTATTCCATTGCACAATGAGCTGGTTTGATTCCTGACAATTTATCAAACAGGCAAGCTGCATTGCATAAAGCTTGGTAGTGGAGGCTGATGGACATAAATTTGAGTACAGGACTTTGAAATGGGATGACAGGGTAATTGGTTCTAGTCACATTACTCACACCAGGTAAGGGGGAAAATGTTGCTTCCAATTTCTTATCACTATAGTTAGGTAGATAACTAGATAAGTGGATTGATAGTCTGATACAGAAGCAAACAAGATAACAGGGTATTATATTCAATAAAAGATGGGGGGGGGTGGAGTTCAGTATTTCAGAAGCCAGCATTAATTAATAACAAATCTGTCATGGAGAACTGGTGCAGTTATGAGCTAATGAAAGGAGCTGCTTTCCTCTAGGTCATGTATTTTAGTTGTTTTACTGTAAGTCACTAGGTGTTTTGCAGCATGTGTACATATACTACTTCCACAAGAGAAGGAAGCATAGGTTCGTAGGTAGGTACTAGGCTATCGGCCCAAGGGCCTACGTAAGCCTAGCCAACAAGGTTCCCTGGCTTACGCCACCCAAGAAAGTTATTTTCCTGTGCCACTGTCGAGCAGAGACACAGAAGTGATTCCCCGGGGTGTATTTCCTATTTCCCATCCACTCATCAAGATTTTTCTTGAAGAGCGCTAATGAAGAACTTTGCTTGACATAGATGGGTAGCCTGTTCCAGAGTATGAGAAGTCTCTGGGATAGGAATCTATCCCTCCAGCATGTCCTGTTTATTGTGGTAAAAAGGTTTAGGTCCTAGAGCATGTAGCTCAGAGGGATTGGGATTTCTTTAGGTGTAGCGTGTCCAACAGCTTTGGGTTTGACGTAGCTTTATATGTTAGGCAGAGATCACCTCGGAGTAGGCGATATGCTACAGAGTAAAGCTGGAGTTTTTTGAGGCGGTCAATGTAGGACATTTGTTTGAGGCCAGTAATCCTCTTTGTGAGGTACTTCTGTGGCTTTTCCAGCTGCTGCAGATGTCTTGTGAGGTACATTCCAAAAGGGGTGTTGTACTCTATAATGGGTCTAATGAGTGTCGAGTAGAGGGGAACAATGACCTCTTTTTTCCTGGATGAGAACCCTTTTATGATAAGGTGTGCCACGTAGAAGGACTTCCTGACTACTGTGGCAATGTGACTATCAAAGGAGAGACTACTGTCCACCTGGGTCCCAAGGTCTCTTATCACACATTCAGTGTTAAGTAGATTGCTGCCTATGTGGTAGTTCATGGATACAGAGTTTTTACCAAAGGGGATGACACTGCACTTTTTGGCATTGAGCTTGAGGCCATGGCTCTGACACCAGGCATCTGCCTCAGCGAGTCCATTTTGTAGGATGTCCACATCATTTGGGGACTTGACTATGGCTCCTAGTTTGCAGTCATCTGCGAACTTAATTAGCCAGAGGCCTTCTGTGTTAGCCTGTATTTCAGAGAAGTAGATACCAAACAGGAGAGGTCCCAGGATGGAACCCTGTGGTACTCCACTTGTCACTGCTTTCAGGTCAGATTTGGAGTCTGCAACTTTTACAGTGTGGGTTCTGTCAGTGAGCCAGTTGGCAACCCATCTTGTGACGTAAGGATTTATACCTAGTTTAGTGAGTTTAGCTATAATTCCAGAAGGGGGATGGTGTCAAAAGCCTTGGTGAGGTCAAGATAGGCTGTGTGAACCACCTTACCCTCATCTACGGCTTTGGTGACTGCCTCAAAGAAGTCAATCAGGTTCAGGAGGCATGATCTGCCTTTCACAAACCCGAACTGGGTGGGATCCAGAGTTTGGAGGTTACCAATGTCTTTGTTTATGAGTTCCATGACAATACGTTCCATGGCCTTGCAGACCAGGCTCGTCAGGCTAATAGGTCGATAGTTTCCGGGATCAGTGGTGGCTCCCCCTTTGTGGAGTGGGGTAACTGTTGCTGTGCACCATTTAGTGGGCACAAAGCCTGATGTGAGGCTATTATTGAACATGGTGCTTAAGTGGGGAGCCAGTTCGTTCTGAAGTTTGTGTAAAACGCAGCCTGGGATGTTGTCCGGTCCCATGGATGCTGTGTTTTTGGCTTTAGAGAGTGCAGCTTTTACCTGCGTAGTTGTGATTACAGGGACTCTGCATTCTTCCTATATAGATATGGGCCCTTTAGGGGATGAGGGGGGGTAAAGTTAACACTGAACCTATCTGCCAGGATGTTGGCAATATCAGTTGGTTCTGTAATTTTCTTGCCTTTGTGCTGTAACTCAGAGCAGATCTGGGTGTTGCCACTGATATTCTTGACATAGCTATAGAGTGCTTTGTGGTTGTCCTTAGAATTAGTGGCAATTTTGTTTTTGTAGCTAGCTTTGGAGGATCTTATAAGGGATCTCAGCTTCTTACTGAGGCTGACCAGGGAGCTCCTCCACTCATGGGATTTTACTCTCTTTTGCAACAGTTTCTTCCTTCTATTGTACAGTTTGTTTATGGCAGGGGACCATCAGATTGGCTTCCTTTTTTTGGAGGATAGCATCTTGGTTCTGTTTGGGATAGCACGATCCATGCACTCGTGTAAGTGCTTATAGAGTGCATTTGTGTAGGATTCAGCAGTTGTAACTATATTGTCCATCTGCATGGGTGTCATGAAGTTCACCACTTCTGTGTTAAGAAGCATGAAGTTGGCTTTGGAGAAATTTTTTACTGTGGTTTCCTTAATTGGGGGTGGGGGTGGGATGTGGATATCAAGGGTGAATAGCTTATGGTCAGATAGGACCAATGAGGAGTTGACTTCAGGTGTGGAACACTGGTCACTCATGTTGGTAATGACTAGGTCTAGGATATTGTTGCCCTGGTGGGGGTTTGGATAAGTTGATCCAAGGCATTGGAGTTTATGAATTCCAGAAAGCGTTGAGCTAAGGAGTTGGTACACGAGTAGTTTTCCCAGTTAATGGTGGGGTAGTTGAAGTCACCCATTATTAGGGTGTTTGGTTGAACCCTAATATTTTCCAGTCCATCAAGAAAAGTGGAGTGGGAATCCTGGGGCATGGTGGGGGATCTGTAGCAAGCTACAATTTGGATTGCAGTTTTGCCCAGAGTTAGTTGCACTTGGATAACCTCAAATGCATTATGCTGGGCAACTAGCCTGGAGGTTTGGATATCCTTAATGAACATGGACACACCTCCGGTTTTTGGTGTTTCAGTCTAGGTTACATGGCCGGAAAGTGTGGTATGAGTTATAGCCTGGTAGTGCAGGGGTGCTCTCTGGAGCCTTGAACCAGGTCTCAGTCACTGCACAGATATCGATGGAAGTAGTTTAGTGTCAAGTGATTGAAGCAGTGCAGTACATAAGAATCCAGGTGTTTTCAATTATTGCAGTCATGTTATAAATAAAAGAAAATAATAATAATAAAGGGAGGATGAGATGTTGTGTTGTTGACCTTCGTGTTAAAGTTTTGTGTTGAGAAGTTTATTTTTTTTCCTCGCTCTTTCTTAGTGCTGGTTGGACTTGCCGTGGGAGGCTTGGAGGGGGACGAGCACAGTATATAAAAAAAAAACGAAAATGGAGGGGAGAGTATGCAGTTGTGTATGTCAGCTGGGCTGATTATGTTTTCTTTTGTTTTCTCATTGTAGGTTGTGAGATGTCAGAAGTTCAGACATTGCGGTAGAGATGAGTAGTCATTGTGGCACAGGCGGAGGACCTGTTTCAAGGGTTGCTAAATGATGAGACTTTGGTGCCAGTGGAACAGGGCAGACCCAGTCAGAAGAGAAGGCAACCAGCAAAGTGCAAGCAGGTGGCCAGAGGGAAGAGAACACATAAGTCACAGTCAAGGACAGTGCTTGCAATGGAGGTTCCTGCTGTGGACACAGCGCATGTTGTTCCTGCAGCTAATGCTATGTTGATGGCAGGTTCAGTAGACATGCCAGACATAGGGTGGGGGGATATCAGCCTGGCTGAAGGTGGTGAAAGGTCAAGTCAGGAGACGGGGTGCCTTGCAGTGTTTTGGGGGGTTGACAGAATCTAGGCAGAGATGGGCATTACTTTAGTGAGCAAGATTTTGGGTTGGATAGCTCCGACTTGGGCGGAGGTAGTTTGACATCATCCACGGGGGGGGCAGATTCCCAGTTGCAGGAGGTAGGACTGGATTTTAAGTTTTGGACAGGCAATTGGTTGGCTATGCAGGCACTGGAGCAGGGGAGTGGGTTGGTATTCTTGACCCCTCATATACCATCCTCACACAAAAAAGAAAAGATCTGGAAGGGGGAGTATGCTGATGTTTTTGATTTAATTGACACAGATGGTGTCCAGCATTTGCTGGAACTGGAAACTATGAATGGCAAATATCTCCTGGCAGCCTTCCCTGTGAAGAAGATGGGTGGGGAAAATGCAACCAAGAACATGGGAAAACTGGATGTTGAGATTTGTGTACTATATGGTAGTCTGGTTGGAGAAGGATAACACATTGGCCCTTCCACTCTTAACATATTTCTTGACAATACGGGTGACACAATGACTGCAGGTTGGTACTGCCTAGTTGTGGTATGATCAGAGGTTTTGCAAGAGGAAGGTGGTCGATCAGTCCCTGCGTTGGGAGTTGAGGCACCCAGATATAGGGATGGCCACTATGATGGACAGCTTCAGTGTATGTAGCAGGGCAGGTAAGGTAGGGTGAAGGGGTTGGGGTGTGTTGGGCTTTTAACATGGGGAGATGTTCATGGGCAGCATGTAGATTCTTGTACACTTGCTCAAAGTGTGCAGGCATACACCCTGCAGTTGGTGAGAAGGTAATACGTTCAGCCAGGCTTCATTTCCTCCTGCTGCAAGTGGGTTAACGGCTGCTTTTCTGGGATCTCAAACATGCATGGTAGGGGAATTTTCATGGGCAGAGAAGTGTGCTAGCTTTTCAGGGGGCAAGAGGAAGACTTGGGGACACATTTTCCCATTAAGGTGCAGGCATTACGGGTCAAGCTACAGCAATATCTGGAAGTATCAGTGGTGGGGAATTTAATTGAGGGATTTTCTAGGGGATTTTCTATTAAATCAAAGTTGGCAGGGAATGGCACAATTGGCAAGAACTTGAGATCAGTACAGGGGAGGTAAGTTATTCTGGAAGCTTTAGTAGAAAAACAGTGTCAGATGGGTAAGACACTGGGTCCTTTTGATAACACCCCTTTTGACAGCTTTAAGGTCTCATCATTAGGTTTGGTGCCTAAAAAGAAATCAGATGAGTTCCAGATAAATTACAATGTGTCTTACCCAGAAGGGAACTCTGTAAATGATTTCATTGCGGTAGAAGAGGTTAAGGTGAGTTACACATCATTGGATGACACAGTATAGGTCATTAGGGGATTTAAAGATCCGTGGTTAGTAAAGGTGGACATTGAATTTGCTTTCCATCTTCTACCAGTATGAGAGGAGGACTGACCGCTGCTGGACATGTTGGTTGTTGGCAAGTTTTATTTTGATAAGGCTATGCCAATGGGATGTTCTGTAGCCTGCACTACTTTTGAGAAGTTTAGCACAGCTTTACACTGGATGTAGCAGCAGCAGGTGGACACTCAAAGGGCAGTTCATTACTTGGATGACTTCCTCTTCGTAAGTGAAGGATGTGAAGGAGCTCTGATAGGTATGCAGGAGTTTGTGCACATGTGTGAAGAACTGGGGGTCCCATTGGTTAGGCAGAAATTGGAGCATCCACTGAGGTCATTAAATTATCTGGGGTTGTTGGTGGATGCAGAACGCAGATTGTTTTGTCCACCAAAGGAGAAGATAACTCAAATGAAAGAAAAGATAGCCTGCGTGATGGCTAGGGATAAAGTGTGGGTTAAGGATGTTATGGAGCTTTTACGGCTTTTGAATTTTACATGTCGAGCTGTTCACCCGGGTCATATTATTTGTTGGTCTGCAGCCTTTCTGCTGAAAGGGGGGGGGGGGAGCAAGCACCATTGGGTAAGCCTTGGAAATTTGACACAGGATGATTTAACTCTTTAGTTATCATTTTAGAGCAGTTTAATGGAAATTCCTTTTGGCAGTCAGAGTGGGTTGGTCAATGGACTTTGCAGTTATTTACAGATACCGCATGGAGTGTTGGTATTGGGGCATTTTTTGAGGGTAAGGGGTTTGCAGTTCTGTGGCCGGCTGAGTGGAATGATGATTTGAAGAAGGATATGGGTTTTTTAAAGTTAATACTGATTTGGGCTGCATCGCTGATTTGGCAGGAGTGGTTGAGGGGAAGGAGGGTTATATTTAATTTGGACAATAGTGCTGTGGTTCAGGTTTTACAGGTGAAGACAGCTGAGTCTGAGTAGTTATTGTTAGTTTTAAGTTAGTATTACAGAGTTTGCTGATAAGCTTTTCCTTCACAGGTATGCATGTAGTAGATGCTAGGACTGGTATTGCTGACAGTTTGTCTGGCCTTCAGTTTTCGGCAGTTAGCTTTGATGGCAACAGAAGAGCTGGAAGCAGTGCCAGATGAGGTGTGGAGGATTGGATTGCAGTGAAAAAGAAGTTGGTGGAATAGTCCTGGGCAGTGTCCACCAGGAGGGCATAAGGTAGGACATTGTGTGAATTTAATAGATTTATTTTACAGCTGTCTGAGGAGGAGGGAGTCTGGTCAGAAGGATTGTTGTTGAGATATTTAGCTTGGGCTCGTGTACAGGGTAGGGCAGTGCAGTTGGTTAAAGTGGACTTGACTGCCATCAGTATATTTGCTGACATGGCAAGGTTGCATGATTTCACTTAATACTGGACAGGGGTCTATATTAGAACATTGATTGTTCTAAATAGCGAACGCTCACATGAGTGAAAATGCAGGACCTCGAAGTTTTTTTTATCGCAGTATAGTGAAGATCAGAATATTTGCCCTTTCCTCACTGTAGTGCGATCTTGGAGTTGGAATATATATTTAGCAGGGAGTGTGGGGGGCACAGCCCCCCACAATAACATTTTCGAGGTCCTGAATTTTCGCTCATGTGAGCGTTTGCTATTTAGAACATTTGATGTTCTAATACAGACCCACTGGACAGTTGGGAGTATGTTGAAAGGATGGTGTAGAGTGGATGGCCTGAATAGGAATAAGCAATGGCCAGTGAAAAGGCAAGTTTTGAAGATTTTAGTATGGTACCTAGCTTTGGTGACTGGGGATACAGCTGATTATGTTCTCTGGGTGACAATGAGTTTATGGATATATTTTCAGACTTTGAGTGTCTGAGTTGTTGTGGTCATTGGTTTGGGAGGATGTCATGATACTACCTAGGGCAGTCCACATTTGATTGCAGAAATCTAAAGCAGATCAGGTGGGGGGGGGCACGCAAATACTTTTGAGGAAGGCTAGATGTGAACAGATGTGTCCAGTAAGTTGGACTAGCAAATTCATAGTATGCCATTAGGGGAGTTCACATGATCTGGTTTTTCGACCTAAAGAGGGGAAGGTGATAATGGGTGGACAGTTGATTAAGGAAATGAGGAGGACCCTCACTGTATGGGCTTTGTGGGTGAGAGGTTTTCCACCCATTCCTTTTGGATGGGTAGAGCCTCAGAGTTAGCAAAAGTAGGTAGCTCAGTTGAGGTCATTAAGAGGGTCGGCCTCTAGTCTTCGAATGCCTTTTTGTCTTAAATTAGTTACTGAATACTGAGATTGGTTATTTATTTATTTATTTATTTATTTATTTATTTATATTTTTTTAGGTAACAAGATTGTCATCCTTGGCCACTTGTATGTTTACTGGGCAGCAAGGAGGGCTACAGTTAGGACTAGGGGTTCAGATTTGGTTTTCATCAGTTTAGGTGGAGAATCAGATGGCATGGCATTAAAAGCCTCAGGTGGAATCGGATTATGCAGGAGTTTGCAGCTATTGTACCCTGTCTGCTTTGGAGGCATAGTGATAGCATTAGGACAGTAGAGCAGGCATGTTGATTTGTTAACCTTAGGTTGGCAAGGCAGCTGGAGACAATGGGCATATGGACAATAGCGCACCAGGAGTTTGCTGACAGGGATACCATGTGGTTCAGAGAAGATGGGGTGCACCTGAATGAGTTTGGATTAGATTTGTTTAATTTGAATTTGGGTTTATTTTTGGAGGATCTGGTGAAATGTTGGTATTAGGTGAGAGGAAACAGCCTGCCTTGTCCTTCTTCTGTTCTCCCTTTGGTGTTTGGTTTGGTGTAAGAAAGTGTGGGGGTGAAAGTGAGTGGTTACACTCTGCTTTCCCCTGTGGTGTTTGGATGGATGTAAGGGTTTTGGGTTAGAAGTGAGCAGTTGGAAGCTGCTTGATGTTTAAGAATAAGTGAGCAGGATGAAGACACTCCTTATTCAGGCAGGGTGAGAGGAGGTACACTGCCCTGATGAATGGTTAAAAGAAGTTCTCTTGTGATTAACAAACAAATTGAAATAATGCAATAAAGAATAACGTTGTTATGTTGTTTATGAATTGAATAAAAGGTCATCAAAGGTCCATTTTGGTGTGTTGTCTCTTTATTAAAGTGGAATGTGACAAATGAGGTTTTGGCACAGACTAGTTTGTCATGGGACATCTTCGATGTTTGAGGGTAGGTGAGTAAGTGGGGAGGAGAGAAAAGCATTAAGCAGGGATTGTAGGCTAATATGAGGTAAACTGGGTAGGGAAGGATTCATTCTTGAAAAAAGGAGTGAGGAAATGAGGTAGGTGTAGGGTGGGTCTTAGAGTATTTTATGTGTGGGGAGTTGGTTTATGGAGCACATTCTGGCATGAGTTTGTTACCCACTCATCCCTCGCTCTTTTTTCTGGAGTAAGGATGTTTGATTGTTGAGCCAAGGGGTGTTTAGGAGGAAAAGTTGAGCATGCTTGTCCCTCTTCAGTTCCTCGTCTGGTATTTGGTTTGGTATAAGAAAGTGTGGGGGTGAAAGTGAGTGGTTGGACTCTGCTTTCCCCTGTGGTGTTTGGATGGATGGAAGGATTTTGGGTTAGAAGTGATCAGTTGGACACTGCTGGATGTTTAAGAATAAGTGAGTGGGGTGAAGACACTGCTTATTCAGGCAGGGTGAGTGGAGGTATGCTGCCTTGAAGAATGGTTAAAGGAAGTTTTCTTGTGATTAACAAATAAATTGAAACAATGCAATAAAGAATGAAGTTGCTGTGTTGTTTATGATTTCAATAAAAGGTTGTCAACGGTCCATTTTGGTGTGCTGTTTCTTTATTGAAGTGGAATGTGACAAAAGCATAAATGACAATTGCTTTGTGTCATATGCCTTCCTTGACTTATCAGAAACTTTTGATACACAGACTGCAAGCTTCTATGACAGCTCTCATTACTTGGCCTTCTTCTCTGAGCTCTGAAAAGCTTCTATGACAGCTCTCATTACTTGGCCTTCTTCTCTGAGCTCTGAAATTGTTTAATACCGACTTCACTAATGGGACCCAAAGTGTCAAATGGCAGAACTACACATCCACCTTTCTTCAAATACCTGTTGAAGTCCCTCAAGGCTCAGCACCTGTCCTTACTTTTCAACGTATTAGTCACTAAACTTCTTCTTGCTTCAACTAACTCATCCCTTATCTGATATGCTGATTATTCAGTCATTATCGACCTTGCCAAAACAATACCTGAGCTTAACAATATGACCCAGCTCTCCTTCAACTCAGTTGAAGCTTTGCTCAAACAGTACAACCTTGTATAAATCTTAGAAGAAAGTAAGCCAATGTTGTCTCCCCTGAGTTAAACTATGGTGTAAAGAACTAACTTCACCCTTCTTCCTCCAGATAGTACCACCATTGAATCTATTGCCCTCACACCATCTAAATGTTATTTCCCCTCTGCAGTCACATGCTTTTTTTAGATATGGATACTTCACCCTTAATCACCTCTAAGTTCCTCTTGCTGCACTATTACCCCTACTGAATCTTCCTTGGCCTCACCTCAATACATCCTCTTTACAAAACAGTATACCTTAAAAAATAAAAATGAAAATAAAAAGTACTGTATTGGTTTCCATAAGGTGTGTATTCTACTTTTATGTGGTATAAGCTTCTAAATGCTTCCAGAATGTAAGATCTGGTACAGCTGTTATTTTCATTAGTATATCCCATGTTATAAGCTGATTCATATCTTCTGTAATTGCTACTATACAGTAAGCTCTCATTTAACCAGCACCCATGGGGATTGGGAGATGCTGGATAACTGTAGTTTCTGGTTGCTTGAGAGTTACTATTAAAATAGGCCTAATATTGTACCCTAAACTCTCTGTTTGGTTTGACTTGTTCTCAAGTTGGGGAGAAAGGGAATTTCTTCCTAGCTTCCTTCTTAAAACTCTAAAACTCTAAAAACGTAAGGTGTGTTTCTGCGGGGGAAAACAGAAACTGCAACACATGAAGATACTGTATTTCTTCAATATTTTTTTGTTGGTTGCTTGAGTGTGCCAGTTGCTTGAGTTCCGGTTAACTGAAAGTTTACTGTATCACACTTTATTGTGCAGTATTCAGTTGTGTTCCCTGCCTTATGAACAAGTTTTATACAGTGTTTTATTTCCTTTATGTAATCTTTTAAGTTCATGTGTTCATTTGTATACAGTTGTATACTGAAGGCTACTTTTTTGGAGCTTTTCTCCATGTGCCTCCACTGAAATGGAGTTTCCAATTCAGTCAGACTTCCCTGCAAACAAATGGAAACGAACAAACTAAATAAATACATAAACATCACTTTGGCAAAATCTTCTTCAGTACTGCTGTTTCTCATGCACTCTTTTAAGTTTGGTTTAATAATTAATTGTTTCATTTCAGTCTAGTTTTTGTTTCACACACACACACACACACACACACACACACACACACACACACACACACACACACACACACACACACTGATTTGTATGTGGCAAAGGGAAGCATACTGCCTTTTGCTCTTTATCAGTCATGTAAAAGGATTGTAGCCCTTTGGCTAGACCATCTTTTCAGCAGAATTCAGTAAACATACAAGGAATAACTGTCCCACAACTCCTCATATACCCTGCATCTTTTTGTTTCCTACGTTACCAGTTTTCCCACATCCCATTTCATAGAAATCCACTATTTTATAGACCCAGATTTTTGTCCTTCTAGTTACCTATGCTTTCTCACCTCCATAAACAAAAACATTTTATCCCTTCTATAATAGCCAGTACCCAGGGCCAGTGTTAGCATTTTGGAGGTCCCCAGCAAGTGTCAGGTTGGGGGACCATGGACACTTCCAGTCTAAGTATCACCCTGTTATTTCCACTTGCTCCTAAGCAACTTGTTAGCTCATGCTGCATTTTTAGGAGTAGTATGCACAGACTGAGTTTCAGCTACAATGCACATATGTAATGACAGGACTGTTTACCACACCGTGTTGGTCCATCTCATAGATGGACATTCACAGTGACTGGCATTTAGTTGCAACAAACATACATTACAACACCTCTACATGTAGGCCTGGAATGCTTTTTTAGCCCCCTCTACACACACACACACACACACACACACACACACACACACACACATATATATATACACACACACATCCTCCATTGGTCCTCCATTGGTCCCCTCTAATTTCCCCCATCCCAAGCTCCCTACATCATGTGCAGTACTTCTTTCTGCTTTTTCCACACGTTTTGCCATACTCGTCAGCATTTTCAGGAAACCACGACTTCCTATAGCTCTGATGTGCTTTTAAAGTTTGTTTTTTTTTTCTTTTGCACAACTTTTTCATCCAATGATGGCTTGAACAGAGTTTAAAATTATGATCAAGGACAGAAATTCAGTGTTGCTGTTCAGCTTTAGTTGTCCTTACATCCTTTCAACACACCTTACCTGGCCAAGATAGCACAGCAATAACCATTAAGAAATAACACAATTAAGCCAGGCTCCCTGAATCCATAGGGTTAAAGGTGCTCTGTGGTATGTTTTAGATCATTTTCCCAACCTTTTAATACAGTGGTGACCTGAACAAAAATCTTGAGTAAGAAAAAAATGTCAGTCTTATTTTCTTTTAAGGAAAACACAAGTTGTGATCAAGGCTTAATGTTCAAAACTAAAATATACCATCTGTCCATCTTTATGTAGGACAGTCCCAATTTGCCCATTTGTGTCCTGCAAAGAGACTTGAAAATTAATGAATGTCCTGAGAGTTTAGGACTGAAAATATTTCATAACTTTCTTTTAATAGTTGCATAAAGCAATTGTTTTGTATCTGAAATACCTAAATATTATAAGAAACAACATAAACAAATAAAGCTGTTTAAGAATGAGCTTTTATTTATGCAAAAAATGAAGTCTAGTCCTTTGCATTGATTCTGGGTATGGTTTATCCTGCAAAAATGTTATGTTTCTGTAAAAAAATGCCCCACTTTGGGCAATTGAAAACGTGGTAACCTTAGTTCGAAACTGACAAAATAGTAGCTCACAATAAATAAACAGGATGATTATTTGTGAGAATACACAAATTCTATCTGGGAATACTGCCTGACCCCCCCCCCCCCCCCATAGCTGGCCTTAGCCATAGGCCAGCTAGTTGGCCACCTAGGGCACTGCTCTAGCAGGGAGACTTTTCCAATATTTATTTATTTATTTATTTTTTTGTTGTAAAGAAATTATTTCTTTAAACATGTTGAATGAATACAGGAAAAACTGAAGACTAAGGGAAACTGTGAGAAAAATTAAGAAAAATGCAATCTGGATTATTTAGGTAGACTAAGATGGGGGCACTACATGGTGTGGAGGGTGCTGTGTAGCCCTTTTACCTAGGGCACCAGTTGACCAAAAGCTTTCCCTGCCCCCCCCCCCCCCCCCCCATAAAAAGACAGTCTTCCTCTGTATTCTTGCTGTGCTAGATTGGAATGAAAGCAAAGGTTCAGAAGGTCACAGTCATGTATTTCAGCTGACTGTTGTCATACATATACAGAGCACCCTCTTCACCCCTTCCACCAAGGCAGCCACCTGTACATGTGTCTGATTTGTAATTATGAAAATGAAAAAATAATGACTACGGTTATGTATTCCACTTTGTTGCTCCTAGACAGTACACTGCCCCTTCAAGCTATAATAACTTTCTTTTTACACCTCTGAGGTCTGTGAGCAAAGCCAGATCATGATCAAATGATCAAACAGAGTCTTAGGCAGGGATTCCCCCACCCCCTGCAACCATTCTAGTGTCCCGTTGCTCCCTACCCACATACCACAAACACTGTTCAAACCTGTTAGTGTGCATATACTATTTTCCTCTTTACTCTTACAGGGCTTGTATAGATTTGATTTGAAACCTGTATTTCAGATTTTACAGGACAAACCCTGATAACCTTTTGGTAAAGATAACAAAATAAAATAGTTTCACATTGAAGACAAACTTAAAATGAGCAACAGTAAACTTCTTGAAACTCACATTCATTGAAAATGCATCTGGCCGAAGATGGATTGTGTATACATTTACATGCACAGGCATCCACCAAACCCAGCAATTATAGCAGCATTGTTGACTATATTATTCTCAGATGTCTCTGACAAGAAATTAACAACAATAATAATAATGATGTGACATATTTCAAATTTGTTTCACATAGTTACATCAGCCAAAGTATTCCAGTTGAATTATCTGTCTCTCTCTCTCTCTCTCTCTCTCTCTGTCTCTCACACACACTAGTCCTGCAAAACCAGATTACTAACTGTTTAAAAATGACCAGATAGGCACATAAGGTACTTTCATCCAGAGATAGCCCCCACAACTGTAACCACTTTGTTGACTGTGTATATCCATTATTGTTATGAAGAAATAAATTGCATGTACTTTATTGGTAGCTTTGGATAAACTACGTGAAATTGTATAAAGATCACTAGCACCATACCATAAATCCAGCCATGTGTAACACATTTTAAATAGGCAAGTACTTATAAGATCATAATTAATATCAACCACCTAAAAACACATGCTAAGCATACCTCTCAACTACTTAGAGCAAGAAATCTGGACAAAGCCACAAATACTGGAGGGGGGACAAAGGTCCAAAAGAAGGGACACTTTTAAATATTGCTCTTACAAACATAGAAAGTTGACAGAATAACAGGTTTTGCATTACCATGAATTTTCTTAAGGATATGAAATCTGAAAAACAGTGAAAAACATTGAGCAGCCTGCCTGCCCCTGTGGGAGTGGTTACTGACTTGAAACTGTAGTTTTATTGGCCATTTTGGGTCAATTCCAAAACTCCTTCATCTTCCTCTCTTAAAACCTGGTTGCCTAGTGGTTTTGGCATCTTTTCAGGCTTGTTGGCTGTTGGTGAAGCACCCACCAAGAGGAGAAAATGCTGAGAGAAGAAAGGAGCCACTTTTGAGACTTTAAGTATTTTTCCTCTGTTTATTTGCTAAGTTTTTCTGCATAGCCGCCTATTTTGAGCATTTTCTGGCTTGTTAAATTTGATTTCTGCATTAGTAACTGTATTTAGAGCACAACCTAGAGCTGTTTACTGAATTTCCTGTTTGCACTTATTTTTAAAATCGTTTTTTTCTCAAAACTTGCATTTTATCTGTCTTTGGCCTAGCACTCTTGTGTGGGGTCATTTACTGCACTGTTATAACTTGTTGATACTTGTTAACCTCTGCTATCTCTGAAAAAACAAAAAAACAAAAAAAATTGTGCTTTTTTCCCACTTTTCTGAGATTTAAAAAAGTTCAGTTACAGGCTTGCTGTTCTTGAACTGTTTGTAAGTTTCTGTGAGGCCATTTTTTGCTTGGGCTAAAGGAAAGTCTCTCTGTTGATCAGTGGCAGTGAAAAACATTGAGCAGCCTGCCTGCCCCTGTGGGAGTGATTACTGACTTGAAACTGTAGTTTTATTGGCCATTTTGGGTCAATTCCAAAACTCCTTCATCTTCCTCTCTTAAAACCTGGTTGCCTCGTGGTTTTGGTGTCTTTTCAGGCTTGTTGGCTGTTGGTGAAGCACCCACCAAGAGGAGAAAACGCTGAGAGAAGAAAGGAGCCACTTTTGAGACTTTAAGTATTTTTCCTCTGTTTATTTGCTAAGTTTTTCTGCATAGCCGCCTATTTTGAGCATTTTCTGGCTTGTTAAATTTGATTTCTGCATTAGTAACTGTATTTAGAGCACAACCTAGAGCTGTTTACTGAATTTCCTGTTTGCACTTATTTTTAAAATCGTTTTTTTCTCAAAACTTGCATTTTATCTGTCTTTGGCCTAGCACTCTTGTGTGGGGTCATTTACTGCACTGTTATAACTTGTTGATACTTGTTAACCTCTGCTATCTCTGAAAAAACAAAAAAACAAAAAAAATCGTGCTTTTTTCCCACTTTTCTGAGATTTAAAGAAGTTCAGTTACAGGCTTGCTGTTCTTGAACTGTTTATAAGTTTCTGTGAGGCCATTTTTTGCTTGAGCTAAAGGAAAGTCTCTCTGTTGATCAGTGGCAGTGAAAAACATTGAGCAGCCTGCCTGCCCCTGTGGGAGTGGTTACTGACTTGAAACTGTAGTTTTATTGGCCATTTTGGGTCAATTCCAAAACTCCTTCATCTTCCTCTCTTAAAACCCTCTTTTGCGCGGTTTTGCGAGTTTTTGTGCATAGCGCAACAGCGGGCAGTGACGCCTAATTGGGTTTAAACTATTCCTGGCTCCACAAAGTCTGCTCTTCACTTTTTCCCTTAGAACTGCTCTATCTCTCAATTTAAACACCATATTCTCATTCTAAGGCCCTTCACTGGTCCAATTAAGTAATCCTACAAGTTAGCACTATTAAACCATAAATACTACTTACTCTTATACTCTCTACGATTACCCTGTCCTCTATTGGTCCGTCTTAAATTCAGTTTCCCTGTTACTCTAGCATGTCCAAAGGTCAGTCAATGGTTTCCTCTCCAGTCCAGCTGGTGAATCTGGGAATTTTGAGGCAATGTTACAACTGTCTCATGTACACAGACAACCCTCTCCTCCTCCAAACAGGTTCAAATATATGTGAGAGATGCAACTATTTAGCCAAACTGGAGGCTGAGCTCTCTCATCTCAAAACTTGTGTAACCAGTCAGGAGGAGAAGGTAACCTCACACAACACAATTCCAGTATCACATAGTCCCACCACATCAGCGAACCAAACACATAAATACACAAAACATACTCGGAGGCTCTAAATAAAAATCTACCTAAGCAACAGAGACCTCCAAAGTAGACATCCAAGCAAACGCTACCTCAAAACAAAACACACACAACACATAACCCATAAAGTCAGTGTGCCAAGCAGCCACAGCCCTTAAGGCTGAATAACACACCTGATACTCTTGTTATAGGTGACTCTATTGTCAGACACACTGACGTCCCGCTCACCAGGCTGAATAAAGAGAAGGTCACGGTGAGCTGCCTGTCGGGTGCTAGGATCCGACACATAACGCAAGCACTCAGGTCACTCCAAAGCAAATACAAATATGACTCAGTCATTGTACATGCTGGTGTGAATGACCTGAGACGTACCTCCCTGGACTACATGAAAAGAGACATAGAGGAGCTCTCTGATCATGTAGTCCAGACTGGTATGACCCTGATCTTGAGCAGCATCTTACCCTCACCTAGATTGATGCCACAGTACAAAGACAAAATGATCGATTTTAACAATTGGCTAAAATTTTGGTGTCATTCAAAGGGGATCCAGTGTCTGTCAGCCTGGGATGACATGCTCGACAAGCCACGTTGCGTCGCTAGGGACGGCTTGCACCTGTCACCACTGGGCTTTCGGATATTGGCAAAGGCTCTTGCCACCCCCATAGTGCCTTTTTTAGGCAAGGCTCAAAAGTCAAACCCACCCCATAGACAGCACAAGGAACAAGAAACTAAGGGTAATGCTGCTAAACGCCAGAAGTCTTAACCTCAAGATGCACGCACTCGAAGCTCTCCTCAGTATGGAGAACATTGATATCTGTGCAGTGACAGAAACCTGGTTCAAGGCTCCAGAGAGCACCCCAGCACTACCAGGCTATACCTCGTATCATGCTTTTCAGCCCCAAAACCCGGACCGAACCACAAAAGGAGGGGGAGTTTCCATATTTATCAAGGATATCCACACCTCCAGGTTAGTGGCATTGCACGAAGTATCAGAGACCATCCATGTGCAACTAACAGTGGGAAAGACTGCTTTTCAGTTTATAGCATTCTACAGACCACCCTCTCAAAGTCAGGAATCCCATTTGGCCTTCCTGAAAACATTGGAGAACATGAAGATCTCTCCGAACACCATTATATTGGGCGACTTCAGCTACCCAAACATTGACTGGGAGCACTACTCAAGCCCCAGCACCTTAGCCCAAAGATTCCTGGAAATTATAAACTCAAATGCTATGGAACAACTAGTCACCACTCCCACAAGAGGGGACAACATACTAGACCTGATCATTACCAACATGGGGACTCTATGCTCCACACCAGAAGTATATCCCTCATTGGTAAGATCAGACCATAAATTAATTTCACTGGATGTCCACATCTCGACCCCACCCCCAGCCCAGAAAACCACAGTGAAAAGCTTCTCAAAAGCGAACTTCTCACTTCTCAAAACCGAAGTGGAATCCTTCAAGGCCCCGGGGCCAGTGGAAACTACAGCCCAAACTGCAGAATCCTATATAAATGCATTCTACGGACATCTCCAGGAATGCATGGATCATGCTATCCCAAACAAAACCAAGACCCAATCATCCAAAGGCAAGCGTCCAGTCTGGTGGACCCCTGCCATAAATAAACTGTACAACAGAAGGAGGAAGCTACTACATGATAGAGCAAAATCCCTAATAGGGAAGGCATCTCTGATCAGTACGAGCAAAAAATTACGATCCCTCATAAAATCCTCCAAGGCCAGCTTCGAGAGAAAAATTGCACAGGACACCAAAGACAATCATAAGGCTTTTTTCAGTTATGTTAGAAACCTGGGATGCAACTCCCAGACTTGTTCTGAGTTGATTCTAAATGACAAAAATACACTGAACCCACAGACATCGCCAATATCCTGGCAGACAGGTTCAGTGCAAACTTCTCCACCCCTCCCCAAAGAGCAAGTATCTATCCCGGCAGAGGGCTGCCTCCCAAACATCTCAGATGCTCAGGTGAAGGCTGCCCTCTCCAAAGCAAAACACTGCTTCCATGGGACCAGATGGCGTCCCAGGTTGCGTCCTACATGAACTACAAGAGGAACTAATCCCTCAAATAAAACAGCTATACAATCTCAGCCTCACTACAGGATATGTGCCCACAGAATGGCGTGCAGCAACAGTGGTCCCACTCCACAAAGGTGGAGCCTCTACGGACCCTGGAAACTATCGCCCCATAAGCCTGACTAGCTTAGTCTGCAAGGCTATGGAGAGGATCATCATGGAGCTCATAAACAAAGACATTGGGGACCTACAGACACTAGATCCTACCTAGTTCGGCTTTGTCAAGGGCAAATCCTGCCTTTTGAACCTGGTTGACTTCTTTGAAACAGTCACCAAAGCCATAGATGAAGGGAAGGTAGTCCACACAGCCTATCTGGACCTTGCAAAGGCATTTGACACAATACCCCACTCGGGCATCATAGATAAGCTATCCAGCTTAAATATAAACCCCTATGTCACAAGATGGGTCGCAAACTGGCTCAAAGACAGAACCCACAGAGTGAGAGTTTCTGGAGCCATGTCAGACTCGAAACCGGTCACAAGTGGCGTCCCACAGGGTTCTGTCCTGGGACCACTCTTGTTCGGTATATACTTTTCCGAGGTACAGGCAAACGTGGGAGGACTATGGCTCACCAAGTTCGCAGACGGCTTGCAAACTGGGCGCCATAATCAACTCTCCAGCTGACACAAACATCCTTCAAAAAGGATGTCTTCACAGAGACAGATAACTGGTGCCAGCGCCATGGTTTAAAGCTAAATGCCAAAAAATGTATAGTCATACCCTTTGGCAAAAACAATGTGCCCACAAATTACCACATAGGTGGAAACCCATTAAGTACAGAGAAAGTTATTAGGGACCTGGGGACCCAAGTTGATAGCAATCTCTCCTTTGAAAACCACATTGCCAAAGTGGTTAGAAAGACCTTCTACATAGCCCATCTCATCATGAAGGGTTTCACATCTAGATTAAGAGAGGTAATCATGCCCCTTTATTCATCCCTCATCAGGCCCATCATAGAATACAATGCCCCTTTTGGGATGTACCTTACCCAACACCTGCAGCAATTAGAAAGACCCCAAAAGTATCTCACCAAGAGGATCAAGGGTCTCAAACAGATGCCATATGCTGCTCGGTTAAAAAAACTCCAGCTCTACTCAGTTGCATACCGCCTACTTCAAGGCGATCTATGCCTGACATACAAAGCTATGTCAAATCCAGAATTAATGGACATGCTCCACCTCAGTAAATCTAAATCCCTTAGAGCCACACGCTCGAGGGACTTGAACCTCAGCACAGAAATAAATAGAACTTGCTGGAAGGACAGGTTCATAACCCAGAGGCTCCCTTCGCTCTGGAATAGAATTCCAGTTCATGTGAGGCAGAGCACCTCACTGAATCTCTTCAAGAAGAATCTCAATAAGTGGATGGGGGATCGTAGGTTTGTCCCAGGGATTACTCCCGTGTCACTATTAGACAGAGGCACAGTAAACTAAACCTTAAAAAGGGCACAGTATACTCAAATCAAGGGGTGGCGTAAGCCATACAAGAATTGGGCTAGGCTTATAATTGCCCCAGGGCAGATAGCTTAGTATGAACCTATGAACCTATGAACCTAAATGTCTGCTATTATTTTCTGACTTCAGCCCTCAATGATTTGCCAGAAAACTACAATTTTATGAGAAATGGACCAAAAAATATGAGTAAAAAATGTGGACAGTCTGCAAAAATCTGGACAGATGAGAACTATGATGCTGTCAATATATGCAATATCTGCAGAAGTAAAAGTCATCTGAATAATTACAAATTAAAGAGAACAATTCTAATGCAAAGGTCACTCCTGACAAACAAGTTTGTATTTAAGTTGTTAATAGCAGCATGTATATCATCAGCGTTTTTAATAATAGTGGCATCATTGTATTTTAAAGGCTGTAGACCATTATGTTAACTTATGAAAAATGTGGTATAGGGTCATCATAAGTAAGCTGCCTTTAGTCTTCCTTACAAGATGTCTCTTTCCTGGCTGCTGCAACCAATCAGGTCCTTGCTTCAATGAAGCAGACCTGATGGAGTGCAGCTTTTAGCTGACATCACAGGCAGCCACAGTCATGGGAAAAAAAAAATCACAAAACCTTTTGATGCGCAAATCATGGTGCAGGCAGCAAGGAGGAAGAAGAAACCCATTTGCGAGTTGGCTGCACTAGTGGGGGCCCTTGTATGCAGGGAAATTATCAGGGGCTCCCTATGGCCGTGGGTTTGGCAGGTGCCTAACACCAGCTATGCCAGTACCAAATCAATGATTGTCAATGCCTCGTGGTATTTTTATTCTTTCTTGCAGTCTTGCCTATATCGTGATCATGTTGATATCATGCTGTCTTCCTATATTTCAAGTTTATACATTCCACTTTATCTTGGATAGCCTAAAGTTACCCTGTGGTACTATAATAGTTTTCCTTGTGCCACATCTTATTAGAAGGTGTACACGTTATAGCCACATACCATGTTATTTCTTCCTATTTCACCAGTCACATTCCAGGAGGTCAGGCTATTCCATCCAGAATCTATAATTTTTGTATTCCTCAGACTCAGAGAATTCTCTCTTCAGCTTCTACTGCTATACCTTGAATTTGCTGCACCTCATAAATGCTTTGTACTCTAATATTGTCACATTTCTCTCTATGCCAGTTCTTGTCAACACTTGTCCATTCTCCCCCCAGTGAGACAAACTGAAAGCTGATTCATCTTTGGATAAATGGTTTTGGACATTGCTTGGAATCACAACGCAGTTCTTTCAGTATCTATGACTTTTCCATGTATTTGCCATACACACCTCCATCTCAGTTTATACAGTGTTTAAAGGTAGCTTAGTTTTAATATTTATTGCTATGTCATTCTTTCTGAAATTTGCTAAATTCCTATTTTCTCTGTCTGTTTTTCTGCTTGGTGGCCTAGGCAACTGATAGCATTTCAAAAAGTTGCTTTTCTCTCAGTGCCTGTCTAGACGGTTGCATTACATTTTTCTCTCCCTTGGCTCCACCCACCGACATATAAGCTAGGTCCTTCATTTCAGTGGGCATCATGACATACAGAATAGGTGTTACCGCTGTCTTTCCACTTTTAGAATGTCTGTTCGGTCATAAGAAAAATTTCCACTTACACTGTGGTAGGTCTCCACATTTTCTGACACATGCTCTGCATTAAAGTAGGATCATGTGGTACCAACAGAGCCTCGGATCTACACAGTACCCTTTTACCGCTTCTGTCAGCTGCCTGCTTTACCATTTCTCCTTTTTTCTGCAAACTTCCTATGTTGTCCAGTATGGTCCTTTTCTGCTACTCCCCTCATTTGAATCCATTCATTAACATCCCTGAGGTCAAGTAACAGCCTATTGTCATTGCCATCTGTTTATTGTTATTCCATAACCGTAAATGTTAATGATGATACTCCCAGTGTCTTTTCTGGCCCTGATCTGTTCGGGAACCATCCCAATTTATCACTTATCTTTTGCATACCCTCTTATGTTCTTCATTCTTCTCTGGCCCTGCACATTCTGCCTTAGTGCTCCTCAAGTCTACAAAGCCATCCTTGATCAAATATGTTACTAAAGTATTGACACTATTCTTAATTTTCCTTAATAAAGTTGCATTCCTCCCTCCTTCTGTCATTGTATTATATCTGAATAATTTATGCTCATACAACTAAAAAAGGCTGTAGCACTGAAGAACAGTGTTTGGCAGGCACTGTGGATTTCTCCATTTCTATATTTTTTTAATGTTTTCCTCTCTCAGTGATTCATGGAATTGGGTTACCTGAATGCTTTGTGTCTGCATGCTTATTTACTCTATCACATGCATTTAAAACATGCACAATTCTATGCTTTGAAATTTTTAATGTTGCTGCTAGAAACAGTTTAACACATATCTATACCACCCTATAATTTAATGTAATTGGCTATGTGAACACTGTCTCAGATGCTTCTCATCTATAACCCGCACCTCTATGGAAAAGTTAAACACAATGCATATTAGTATTACCACTCATCTGGTATGTTTTTAGAAAGTGGGAAGAGCATGCAATACCCAGAAGAAACAGACACACAGACATTATACAAATACCATACAGACAGTGAATTGAGGACAGGATTGAACCCCAGCCTCTAGAGCTATAAGGAAGAGTATTTAGCCATTGAGCCACTTTGCTACACAATCTTCACTCTTTCTGCTTCCATTACATGTATATTATTCACACGTTCAGTCATTGCTGTCAGTTTGATGTTACTTTTTCCTTATCGTGGTGCCCAGCTGTACTTTATGAGAAGTAGAAATGTGGTTTTCACTCATTTTGCCTATCCTGTACATGTAAAACATGTAACTTAATATGCATAAAATAAAACACATATTATTTATATACAGGAGAGATTGATTTGCCACTTTTAAGAGTAGGTTTTAAAGGAAAAAGAGGTTCCTAACTATGAATGTACCACACATAAAGAATGGAGTCTGTGGATTTCTTCTCTGTACCGTGATTTTTCTTCTTCTGATAATATGCAGTATCAGGTAAATGCTGACAGTCTGGGTGGGGTCGAGTGTCCAGGTCATTAGATGTAATGGTATGTTTCTTTGCCAATCCCTGTCATTCTTTGGGCCTCATTGACTATTTTTCTTACTAAGATATTAAGTATTCAAACCTCATTTACATCCTTATTTTTCAATTTGCTGCTGCAGTAGTTTAATTTATTCTATATAATTTCTTTTTCTGAGGGGGACATTAATCATTGCCCTGTGCATTTGGTGCCTCTGGGAGTAGTTTTTTTTAAATCAATAAAATACAGAGCACCCCCAACCCCCATTGAAAGCAGACATTTGCCAGGGGACAGAATTTCTTCCTCTCTCTCATTTCTGTATTTGCGCTGTATTCATATATACATTTTTTTCTGTACTACACAGCTTGCAGATTTTTTAGATGCTTTACTTTAAAATAAAAATAATACTTCTCTGAGAATTTTTATAATGAAAAATAATCAGAGTGCACCTTCACTATTGCCTTTGAAGTGTTACCATCAAATAAACATCTGCAGTAGACAGGACTAGAGGAAGAAACGGTGATGAAGACATTAAAGAAACACAGAGTACTGTATCATGAGTCACATGGCCTAGACTTCTTGTTAGCTGAAATAGATGTGCCCTGGGTTAGGGTTAAGGTTACTGTACTTGTTCATGTACTATTATGGGAAAGTCAAGACCTAATTCAGATGAGAAGCTTGCATAAATCAAACTGTTAATACTTAAATGAAGTGGGGTAGATGAAGGCATGTATTAAACTGTATTATTGTATTAGTTAAATAAAATCTTGTAATCCACAGCATTCATATTTTACAGGGTTTTGTGTGATTCAGCATAGGTGGGATCCTGAGGTTTTATTCAAACTGTTAATACTTAAATGAAGTGGGGTAGATGAAGGCATGTATTAAACTGTATTATTGTATTAGTTAAATAAAATCTTGTAATCCACAGCATTCATATTTTACAGGGTTTTGTGTGATTCAGCATAGGTGGGATCCTGAGGTTTTATTCAAACTGTTAATACTTAAATGAAGTGGGGTAGATGAAGGCATGTATTAAACTGTATTATTGTATTAGTTAAATAAAATCTTGTAATCCACAGCATTCATATTTTACAGGGTTTTGTGTGATTCAGCATAGGTGGGATCCTGAGGTTTTATTCCATCTTTAAATAGATCTCAAATATTGGTCATAGCAATGCAATTCCTTTTTTTAAAAGAGAAATAACTGCTGAAAGTAAATCAATATAGTAGCCTGACTAAGATGTCTGACTTTGATTTTCTTAAATAAAACAAAAATAATAAAATTAATCTTAGATTGCCTAGAGGTGAAGTGAAGGGTGAAATATACAGGATGAATAAAGGCTAGTATTTTAATAAAAGACACAGTTGCTAATTTCTTTACTGAATACCAGATATGTGACATTTAATTTTTGGCAAATATTTATAAACTGCTTTTATTGACACTCTTTCTGTTTGATGGAGAAGGTACAGGGTCGTAAGACAGATTCAGGTAGAACATGCTACCACATTGGATATTCCTTACCTGAGTCACAGGGCTTAAAGCGCAGCCTACAGTTAACTTGTCAAAAAATGGTCAGTGGGTGTCAGTTACTTCAGAGTGTCTCATTTGGTCAAAGTCCATTCAAGTGGGACTAGGGGACTGACCAGTAAGTCATTGCTACCTGATATAATTTAGAAGCATGTAGAATAACCTTAGAGCTAGTTAAATGCAGTCTTCTGCATAATAAAGGTGGGACTGCATCCCCCCAAAAAAATTACTTTGTCAGTTTGCCCATTCAACCTTCTGATTGTGAACAAACTGGTTTACTTCTAGTGGGCTTTGATGATGTCTGTTGGATAATGGTAGTAATTCTTTGTCATCTTTATCCTCATGGGCCATATGCTTCAGACCTTCAAGAAGACTCTTGTGGCCTGTATGTCCACAAATGGCAACCATCAGATATCTCAACTCAGTCCTGAATTTTTTATTACCTCAGCGTGAGCCTGGAAATGGCTTTTAGCAATGTGGCTATACATGTACAATGGCATTAATGAGAAGGTAGTATAGTAAAACAGTCGTCAATTTTTTTTTCTTTGAAGAAGTAAAATAACAGCCAAGTTTTAATGGCTTATGGGACAAAAATCAAAATAAAGTATCTGCTGTTTTAAATATGCCTTTAAAAATTGTTTCTTGTATTTTTCATTCCTTCTTGTACCTTTATAAATAAATGCTGTTTCCTTCTGATATAAAACAGTTTCAGCAGCACTCTGCACTTATGTATGTTAAATTAATGTTGTGATGCAGCAGGTGCTGCACTTATGTATGTTAAGTTAGTGCTGTGACGCAGCAGGCTCTGCATTTATGTATGCTAAATTAGTGCTGTGACGCAGCAGGTGCTGCACTTATGTATACTAAGTTAGTGCTGTGACGCAGCAGGTGCTGCACTTATGTATGCTAAGTTAGTGCTGTGACGCAGCAGGCGCTGCACTTATGTATGCTAAATTAGTGTTGTGATGCAGCAGGCACTGCACTTATGTATGCTAAGTTAGTGCTGTGATGCAGCAGGCGCTGAACTTATGTATACTAAATTAGTGTTGTGACGCAGCAGGCACTGCACTTATGTATGCCAAGTTAATGCTGTGACACAGCAGGCGCCAAACTTATGTATGCTAAATTAGTGTTGCGACGCAGCAGGCACTGCACTTATGTATGCTAAGTTAGTGCTGTGATGCAGCAGGCGCTGCCCTTATGTATACTAAATTAGTGTTGTGACGCAGCAGGCACTACACTTATGTATGCTAAGTTAGTGCTGTGATGCAGCAGGCACTGAACTTATGTGTGCTAAATTAGTGTTGTGACGCAGCAGGCACTGCACTTATGTATGCTAAGTTAGTGCTGTGATGCAGCAGGCACTGCACTTATGTGTGCTAAATTAGTGTTGTGACGCAGCAGGAAGTGCACTTATGTATGCTAAGTTAGTGCTGTGATGCAGCAGGCGCTGCACATATGTATGCTAAATTAGTGTTGTGATGCAGCAGGCTTCTTGAGAAATTGCAGACTGTGTTGCATGTAAATATTGATACCTGTGTATTTGAGCCCTATCACAGGACCAGTCAGAATTAAAAAAATAAATAAATAAAAGTCATTAAAGAGAAGGTTATGCTGTCCTAGAGCTTCAAACCCCCCAATGGAATCAATAAATGTTTGTGGCACTTATCCTTGCAACAAATGTAACCATTGCAAGTTTCTGGACACCTCAAATAGATTTCTACAGCTGGACACAGAGAGAGAATTTACGTTTAGAGTAACAGCTACTTGTAACACTAGTCGTATAGTTTATTTAGCCCACTTTATAGTCTGCCCGGCCTTTTATGTAGGTAAGACTGACAGAAGATTTCCTGATGGAATCAGGGAACATGTTTACAATATCAGCAATAGGATTAGCACCAATGCACTTGCAAAACATGTTGTACAAGAAGGTACATCCCATAGTTTTAAGTTTTTATCCATTGATACCATTACACCTAATGAAAGAGGGGGAGACATAAGGAACATAACTGAAACAAATGAAATTAAATGGATCATCAGAATGAGGGTGAACAGGGGGAGTGGGTTAATTGACAAAGTACCCATTAAACCTGTATTAAAATTAAGATCTAGAAGGAGAAAATAAATGTTTAAAATTGAAACTGATTGTTATTATATATATATATATATATATATATATATATATATATATATATATATATATATATTTATTTATATATATATATAATGTTTTATATATAGTGTTTACATAGTAATTTTTATGTAGCATGTTAAATGAAGTCATGTAACGACACAGAAATTGGCTGAATTATGTTTTTAAAAGGGGGAATGATTGAATGCATTCAATGTCTGATGAAGCAGCAGTGGTTACTGTGAAAGCGCTCACAATAAACTGATATTATTTTGAATATTTTGGACTGTTTTGAGCTGAAGAGCTACACATGCTTATAGTTGTTGCCTTGGTTTGGTTCACAGTCTTACTTTTTGTCACAAAAAAATAGTAGTTTTATCCGATGAAGCAAGTAACCATGAAACTTGCATGGACTGGTAGCTGGACAGATTCACAAATGCAAAGTGTTCAATAATGCGCAGCTGGTTGAATCTTATATTAAATTAAAATGATGATTGTGTGGAAGGAAGTGAATTCACTCAGGGTATAGAAATCTTAAATTGATTAGAATAAAGAGTATGGTGCATATGGTGCAAATCTCTGTATTTGTGAGTGGATTTCCCAAACAAAAAGAACACATTTTAAAGTTACTGTGCAAACAGTATTTCAAATGTCATTTACAGATATGGCATCAATAAAGTGCCCTACTGTTCTAAATCCATACACATTTATCAGCTGTTAATATCAAGTGAAGTTCTTACAGTTAAATCTGACTGTCTGTTTTGATCATCAGTATATCCTTTATTTCAGTGCCTCCCCTCAGCTGAAGACAAAAGTCCGGCATGTTGAAGTATACTGTACCAAATTCCCTGACCTGACTGACATCTATGGTGTCCATTCATGAATAGATAACCTAGGTTTGTTAAAGTTCAGACATTGCATGTCAGTGGCAGTTTTGATTTGCATTAGTGTAATGGGTTGATAAGTGGTGGATGGCTGAAGTTAGACTGCCTCTGTCTGGTATTTTTGTTTTGCAGTGATGTAATGTATTGATGAACGGTGGATAGCTAAAGTTAGATTGCCTCTGTTTCTTTGTATGCTTCACAGTCTGATGATTCTGTACTTATTCCATTAGCTTGGTAGGTGGCTGCAGTCAGCATTCACTGTTATTCAAAACACTAAAATCAGACTGAGATCTCCCAAGTTTTAGTTATTAAAGATTAGAGTTGGGGTGGAGGAAAAGGAGGTACAGTCCTGATAAATAAACATCGTACATTTTTCTTGTTTATCATATTTGCACATTACAGTCACTGATCTTAATTTAAAGAGTTGCTTTTTTTTCGCATTTGGTTTTAGATGAGTGATTATTGGTCTTTGATAGTATACAGGGAATCATGAGAAATAGGTTTGCATACCTGTGTGCCTACTTGTTCCATCCGAACTAAAGGAATTTATAGACTTTCCTCCATAAGCTGTTTTACTGCTCTGGCTTATTCTGCTCCATAATTCCTGCAAGGTGTAATATTTCACATTTATAAAAGTACAGATTTGACAGTTTCATACCTTGGTATACAAGATGTAGTGCTGTAAGTCATTAGCATATATTTGATGGATTTTCTTGCATCCCTTGCTGGAAACTGTAAGCATCGCTTTTTTTTTCTTCTCAGAATTGTGTACTAAGGACTGGCAGCCATAGTCAGCATTCGTTTGAATTGGGATGTGTACACCCGCCACTTCAATATCTAACTAATTGGGATAGGAAAGAGAAGACTGAGAGATGTTTTTCACCTTCCCTGTTGGATCACAGTATGCTCTTACCTCTGAAATAGCACCACTGGGGTGTATATGATGGCTGGCAGCAGAGGGAAAACATGGCATTAAATAAATGTAGTCATTCTGCTTCAGTAAGTAATACTCAGAACAGTTTTAAAAAAAACTTAAGCACATAAAGCAAAACAAGTTTCCTTAAATGAAAAAACATAAATAAAATATAAAATAAAAAAAAAATCACAAAGGATGCAACTTACCAAGCAATTAAAGAATTTTATTTCATACACTAAAAAAAGTGAGCAGTTTCATTGTTTACAGTAACGGTAATTTCTTCAGCCTGGTTTCCAAATACCACACAAGAGCAGAAAAAGTCACATTACTAATAAAATGCAGAAAGCTTGGTCTTAAAAAAAGTGTTACCTAATTAAAGCCTCCAATAAATAAATTGTGATAATGAGACATTAATCGAGTAATACAGCAGTGCTAAAGTGCAAAAAAGGCATAACACGTGATGTAATTTTTCATTGGCTAGTTTTTGAAACACGTTTAAAATTTACATTATCTTTAAAGTCCTGATTCCTTGGTGGCTTTTAATAAAATCTACTAGTAGTTTTCATTCAATTTTAACTTGCTGTCCAAATTACCAGCTCTGAAACCTAGATCTACTCTTTCTTACCTAGAAAACAAACTTAATGAAAACTTGGCCTACTTTTATGTGTCTAAAAATGTATTAGTCTGTTTTTCCTTTTGATTGCATAGTAATGCTTGTTTATGCTAGCGGGTCATTTTCTACTGATCATTGCTATGTAAAATGCTAAATGCAAAGAACACTCAGTGATAAACCACATTGGTGGATGTGCAAAATAAAGTGCTTATTTGCAAGAATAGCCTTGTTTAAGGTGAAATGAAAATAAAAGGACTGTTTGTCAGAAACTTGCACTGGCTATGAAATCCTCTACCTCAGGAACAAGGGAGCTTCTATGGACTTCTACTCCTCTTACAGTGTTGGGGTGCAGATTTAACATTTGTTGAAAATGTTACATCTTTTGTTGGCAAAACAAGGACCTTGTCCAACTACCTGTTCTACTTCTGTAAAGGCCCTTAAGAAGCTTTAGTTATTCCTAATGACTTCTGTGATGACATTAGAGTTAAGACTGTAAGGAACAGTCATAGCAAAATACCTGTCGATGTTGTAGCCGTTTGCTTTAATATTTCCCAACAACTATCACATTTCTTCTTACAACAAACCAATATCAATGCCAAAATTCAGTTCAGCAGAGCTTCTAATTACATTCCTGAAAATAAACAATTATAAACATATGAGGTACTGTCCTTTGCATACCTCTTGGTGACAATACACCTAAAATGGAAGATATCCTACACTGGATATCCATGACAATTCCATAAGAAAAAAAATACTACTAGGTGATATGAATGTCAATTGGTTGGACATAAACTCTAATTCCCCTTCATCTAGCATGAAGTTATATGGTTTTACACAACTAATTAGAAGACACGTTATAGCAAGACATCAAATTCCCTGTGAGACTGGAACTTAGTATCAGACATTAGCAAATACATCATCACAGGTACAATGTCAGACTCTCTCAGTGATCATCGCCCAATCTATATCAGACATCTCACATATCCACTTAAACAACCTGTTTTTGAAGCAACACACAACCTTTCCAAGTTTAACCCAGAAATGTTCATTACTACCCTGTCCTCCCCTTAGATGATGCAGTAAATAAATTCAATATAACTTTCTTTAATATCCTAAATAGCCTTGTACCTCCTGGATGAAACAGACTAAAAATAAATAATGTACTTTGGCTATACAAAGGAGTAGAATTCTAATGCAGGATAGAGAAAATGCATAGAAAGAATGGCAAAAATATAAATCACCTCAATATTTTGAAAACTTCACAATATTTTTCAATTGTACTAAAAAGAAAATAAAGACAAAAAATATATTATAATAACTTTCAGAATAATTGTAAATGTAGTCCTAAAGGTTTCAGAAAACCATTAATGAAATATTGCATCCCATCCAAAAATTCAACCCTAACCCCTCTCCAAATAACTCACCAATCAAAACCGCAATCTAGTTAAACTCTTATTTCATAGACAGAATAGCATCTCAAACCAACAATTTGCCAACATCTAATCCCAACCCTGCCCAACAGTCAAATATTAGGCCTGTATTATGTTTATTTATTTATTTATTTATTTTACATTTGTTGACCGGGCTAGTCTAACTGGATACATGTCCATTTTCAGTAGAGGCCCGAGGAGAAAAGCTCCAGAAAAACATTATACAAAATAAAGATTAATATTGGAAATTACATTAGCAATTTTAAACATTGAAAAACAGAGTATGGAGGGAAAAAAAAAATATTAAAATTCTATGCAGACCTTTGTAAACAGGAGAGAAATAGGAACGTTGAAGAGGAAGTAGGTAGAAGAGAGGAGAAGTCCTAGAGCATGGAAATGAGAATCAGTAATCTACATTAGTGTGGTAAAGGGTCAAAGTGGACCCTAGGGAGTAGGAAGATAGAAGTGAAGGAGGAGGCAGTTAGTCAGGGTTTGTGCAGGGGCATATCCAGTGAGATTTTAGGTGAAGTTTGAGTCTTAGTTTAAAGAGAGAAAGGGATGGTATTTGAGTTAGGTCTGTTGGTAGGAGGTTCCATTGTTTACCAACAGTATTTGAGAAAATGCTATCACCTGACAAGTTATTAGACTTCATAGTACAGACAAGTAATCTAGCAGAGGAACGAAGTGAAGTTAGATTTGTGTATGGGGTGATAAGGTTAGTGAGAATCGGAGTATTTTTAGGTTGATAAAAGATTTTATGAGCAATGATGAGTTGAGAAAATGTTAGTAAGTTAGGTAATTCAAGCCAGTTGAGTTGCTTAAGATTAAGACAATGGTGTGTTTTGTATGGGTTGCTGGTAGCAAACCTGGCGATATTGTTATAGGCATGAGAAATTTTTTGGAGGTTAGTTCTTTTTAAATTAGTATAAATAGATGAAGCATAGAGAAGTGTAGAGATTAAGTGAGAGTGGGCAATGGTGGTTCTGGCTTGAGGAGTAAGAAAAGGTTTGATTCTGTATAAGGAACCAATTTTTCTGTTCACTGCTTGTATGGTGTTGTTAATGTGAATATCATAGGAGAGGTTGTTGTCGATAGTCACTCCTAGCAGTTTGGTAGATTGTTCAGGTGTTATCAGGGTGCCTTTGCTAGATACAATAGAGAGATCAAGAGGTGGGGACCTATTGGTAGGTGGAAATAGTAGCAGCTTGGTTTTTTTGGCATTGAGAAGAAGGCAACGTTTTAGGAACCATTCTTCAACCATTTTAAATACCCTTTGGGTTATGTAGCGGAGGTCTGAGGTGGAGTTAGCGGAGCATATAAGTGTTGAATCGTCGGCATATTGAATACAGGTGGCCTCAGGGACTGCAATGTGAAGGTCGTTGATAAAGAGAGAAAAAAGAAGAGGTCCTAGAATTGAGCCCTGGGGGACTCCTATGGAGACTGGTAGAAGGGATGATAGTTTATTTTGCCAGACAACTGCTTGTTGCCTATTGTTAAGGTAAGATTTGAACCATTGGATAGCTGGGGGGTCGAGGGCCAGAAGTTCTAGGGTATTTATCAGTAGGGGATGGTTGACCATATCAAAAGCCTTTGACAAGTCAATGAAGAGAGCAGAAGAGAGGGTGCTATTATTACAGTTTTTATTGATGGTATCAGTGAAGGATAGAAGGGCGGTGGTGGTGCTGTGAAATGGCCTAAAGCCATGTTGGCAAGTAGCCAAAATATTGTGCTTCACTAAGTGGTTAAGTAACTGATGGTGAATACATTTTTCCATGACTTTAGCTAAGGGTGAAAGAAGAGCTATTGGTCTGTAGTTGGAATAATCAGTGGATTTTCCACCTTTATGAAGTGGGATGATATGGGAGACCTTCCAAATATCTGGGATGATACCTTCATTAATGGTTCTGTTTAGCAGGATGGATATGGGAAAGGCAATGGAATTTGCTGCTATTTGCAGGTACTCAGCAGGTAGTTGGTCTGCTGAGGGGGAAGAAGGTTTAAGCTTTATGAGGATTTTATAGATAGAGTTAGTAGAGATGGGGTGAAATGTGAAAGTTGGTAGGGTTATAGAACTATGGGAAGTTAGGTTCATATTATCAGAAGAAAGCTGGCTAGCCAAGGACTGGATCGTCTCTGTAAAGTAAGTGTTGAAATTATTCGCAGTTTGGAGTGGGGTGTTTTGGTCAGCATCATGAGGAGATGGTGTACTACAGTGACCAGGTTTAAGGAGACTATTGATGCTTGCCCAGAATTTCTGAGGTTGTTTTTGGTGAGTTTGTTGAAGCTTGCTATAGTAGTTCTTTTTGTCAGATAGCATAGCCCTTTTTGTCATATTTCTTAATTGTCTAAAGATTTGTCTATCAGGAGAGGTTTTGTTAGTTCTCCAGTTATGCCAAGCCTTATTTCTTTGTAGTATTTTATTCTTAGTTTCAAGTGTTAGCCATGGGGCTGGTTTGAATTTCATTCTTATAGATCGTTAGCGCATGCCTATCTAGGATGGCAAGAAATTGTGAGTTAAAATATGTCACAGCTTCATTGAGTGGAAGGTTTTTAACAGGTTTCCAATCACAAGCTCTAAGTTCATTCTGGAAGAGTTTGGGGTTGAATTGTTTCTTAGACCGAATTGTTCTATATGTTGGGGTGATAAAGATATAATTTTTTTGTCTTATTATGTAGGTGAGCATGTGATCACTAAGATCGTCTGGTAAGGTACCCACTTTGTAAGTGGTTGAGTCTTTATTTGTGAGTATCCAGTCTAAGGTACTTTCTTTGTTATTAGGTTTGTTAATTCTGGTCGTTTGGTTTATAGTTTGGGTAAAACCATGAAGATTAATGTGTGTGGAGGGGTTGATGGTATTAATGTTTTTCCAGTCATAATTGAAGTCACCTAGTACTATTGTTTCTTGTGGGTAGTTTGTAGACACCCATCCGAGGATTTCTTCAATAATAATGCTGTTTTTACCAGGGGGTAAATAGAGACAAATTATATAGATGGATTTTTTAGGGTTAATCTGGAGTTTAGAGATAAGGATTTCAGCTTTATTTTGCAAGGGTGGGATGTCATTAATAGAGGAGATCTGGAGTCCATTTTTGTAAAGGAGTGCTACTCCTCCTCCCTTACGCTTTAGGCGGTCTTGTCTTAGAATGTTGAAACCAGGAGGGATAATTTCGTTATCCTTGCTCTACTCTTCGAACACATAATCATCAACAAATACACAGTGAATGCTGTAAACGGCCATGTCTGCAAATATTTTCCTTGAGAAAAAATTCACGTGGCCGTAAAAAACAAAAAAAAACTTTAAAACACTAATTAAGTGGGGGGCTTTGCCCCCACACACCCCCAATGTGGGGTCTGTGCCCCCACACTCCCCTAACTAAATATTATCAACTCCAAGATCGCTCTGCATTGAAGAAAAGGGCAATTCCTGATAACGGCCAACTGAATTTGGAGGAAAAAATTTGAGGATGTGGCCATTTGCGGTTTACAGTATACACTGTGTATTTGTCGATGATTATGTGTTCGAAGAGTAGACTCTTCAATCACATAATATAGACCCTCACATATTATCACATCGACTTTCACCTTCAAACCTGTGCCCATATCCTATATAAAACTACTGTTAAACTTCAAACCATGCTATGCTTCAGCTGATGACCTTCTAAGTGAGTGCATTAAAATAGCAGCCAATAGCAATGCCTATCATGCATCAATCCTTATAAATTATGTGAGTCCAAGAATCCCACATTCACTTTCTCTGGAAAAAGTTCCACATTATTCCTTGTACACAAAGGAGGAAATTCAACAGACATTACTTACTTTAGAACTATAGCAGTCTTGCCCCCCCCCCCCCCATTCTGAAATATTTGAAAAATATATTCAAACACAGTTGTTAAACTTTCTCTTGCAGGAAGAACTCCTATCCCCCACACAACATGGCTTCCATCCTTCTCACAGTACTTACACACTGCACTTCTAAACTATATAGATACTGTCTATAAAGCTAGAGATAATGGACAACTAGTCTCTTTCTTATTTCAAGATTAATTTAAAGCCTTCAGCACAGTTTATCACAGCAAACTTCTAATTCAAATGGCCTCACTTGGTCTGTCTCAGACCACCATTCTGTGGTTCAAAAGCTACCCATTGAGTGGGTAACAGTCATTAAAATTGCACTCTCCCCTCTCTCCATACCTCCTGTCACCACTGGTGTACCACAAGGCTCTATCCTTGGTCCCCTCTTCTTTAACATTTACCCTCCACACATCAAGCCTCCCTAATATAGTAAGTAGATGACTCCACACTCATTTTACATATGATATTACTAAGGGTGCTTTAACAGCCATTGACACATGGCTTTGTAACTCATAACTCATCCTCAACCCCCAAAAAACAAAAGACTATTTTTTTTACACAAATCCCTAACAGAAAAAAAAAATTAAAGTCTTCCCTCTTGATAGCCATTGAAGTCAGTTCTCATAGCAAATTATTAGGGATGATGATGTTAAATTAGACCCACATATACAAAATCCCATAAGAAAAACTCATCAAAAACTAAGGATGCTTTACCAAGTCAAAAATGTTCTATCCTATGCAACTAAAACTGCCACTACTTATCTCCTCCCCACACTTCTTTATGGTGCTCCCATCCTTACTAACCTCCAGGCATAACAAAAATAAATCTGGAACAATGTTATAACAAAGTTGCTAAATTTGCAGCAAATATCCTTTTCAGAACCCATGACTGTATAGCACTAAACAGCCTTGGTTGGAACTGCACCATTAACTAACATATGCAAAGATTATTACCACCTATAGAATTATCCAGCATCCATCTGCTTTTTCGGTACTTAAATATCATTCTACACAACTCTGTTCTCAGTCAGTCATTGCGATCCAGTGACCAAAAACTCCTGTCTGTTCACAACCAGAATCGGAGGGTCTTCTGTACTTGTACCATGTTGTTAAGGCCTGGAACTCCTTACCTGTATCCATCAGGTCAATACCCTTCCTCCCTCCCATCCTTCAAAATCATTCTGAAAGACTTCCTAGCCAAACTCTGGCTTTGTTGTTCCTCAGAACCAAGATAAACTATATCCCTAAATGTGAACAAGTACCGATTCATGCCACACACCTCCTTACTCTCCCTTCTTCACTCACTTCCTTATTTCTATCAGTTTCTCTCCCCTTGCTTTCTCTCTAAATATACCACAAGCCTGCTTTTCCTCTCAATTCATATTGCAGTTCCTGTTTGTATTATACTACCTTAGCTGTAATTTCTCTATAAACTGGCTACAATTCTTTCTAAATATTAACTTTTATCTATTCCTAATGAATGTTTTCATATAATGTCTGATTTCCTATAATTATTTAAACTACAGATGTTTTGTATTATTTTTGAAGATTATAAAATTACTGTTCTTAAAATGTTTTATAATACTTTGAAGCTTTTCTCCCTAGGACTCCACTGAGAATAGGCTCTTACCTAATCAGACTTCACCAGTAATCATATGTCAATAAATAAAATAAATTGTGAGTCTGTAAATGCTTTTATATTTTTTCCTTTTCCTGTACTGTCATAGAAAATCCAAAATCCATACATTCCAAGTAGGTACCACAGTAAAAAAGAACGGTTGTTGTTGTTGTACCTTTCAGCTTTACCCGGTTAGGGGTCGCCACAGTGGAACTCCGGTCCGCTAATGATTGGCAGTAGATTTTTACGTACCGACAGTAAGAAAGAGCGGTATGAAAAGAAAATGGAATAACCTGAGAATTTAAGAAATTCTCTTCAGGGAAAATAGATAGGAATTTATGTCACTGAAAGAGTGGTGGATAACTAGAAATGATTTTCTCAAGGCACAGTAGGATCAGAAATAATATTTATTTTGTAGGACAAGTATGACACTATCATTTAAAGGTCAGGTGGTATAAATGGCCAAAGCATCAGGACCTGTAGCATTTCCAATAAGCAAAAGACAGACTTAGGTACATCATTTGGGCATTTCTGCAGTTAAATCTATTTTTAAGTACTTCTGACATTTTATTTGTTCTTACTGAGACACAATAGCAAATTTTATACCACTGTGAAGTAAAACAATCCAATGACATTAAATTTGACAGATAAGCAGCTCATGTTACTATAGTTTAGTACATAACTTTTTTGCTTCTTTTTTTTTCTACAGAGAACTTGTTCCCTACACGTTCATAAACATAATGCAAACTTTGAAATGAAATCACAAATAGTGAGAGAGAAATTGAGGAATGATGCTGTGCACAAGGAATCGATGTTAGCAAGTGAATGGTTTTCACAGCAACCGAGACAGAAGGAAAACATGGTTAAGGGTATTATTTGGGAATCTAGCTAAGAAGAAACAAAAAAATGAAAAAGAGAAAGAAAAAAATGATAATACATAAATAACTAAAGTACTTTTCTATAGGTACTTCCAAACATGCCCAATAGCTGTAGAGGTCACAACTCTGATCAAAGCATAATATGGCCAACATGAAAGTTGTAACACAATTAATTCCAACAGCAGCATTTATAGGGAAAAAAGCACATCAAACAAATTATTCCTTTTGAAGTATATTTGCAAATTACGTCTCTTGTATTAGAATCTGTATACCTAATTAGCTGTTTGCAAAACACATTTTATACATTGTAAAATACTTCATAAAGTTCACAAAGTAAATATATCTAGAAACGGAATCATTACAGCTATAGAATGCATCAATCATTATAAATATGGTTACTTTTAGATTAACAACACTATCACTATTAAAAAAAGCAGTTAAAGCCCACCTGGATATTTCACCTGTGTGTCCTAAACTTAAAATCACTTAATTCAAACTCCAGCATCCTTTGTTATGTATGTCATATTCCTTAGCTGTAATACATTTTTACCAGTAGATTCATAGGGTTTTATACTCCTCTCAACAACTCAATTCCCTCTATACCTTCCTTTTCTGACTGCTCTTTTACAGTGATATAATCTGACTTTTTAAATTATTATACACCTATGCTATCTGCCACTTGGCGATTGCATATACACCCCCATTTTCTAACTGTGTGCTCCTTTCACTCTACTCTTATTTCTCAGTGTTCACCTTCCATCATCTGTCAGCAGTACACAACTCCATTCCTTCCATATGATAGCTACATTGTCACTAAAGTTCAACTTGTACTTCATCATTTCCGTGATGTGCAGATGTCTCACGGTATGCCACTATACTAAATACAAATATTAGTGTAGAACTCAATCCATATGTTTTACTCATTCATTTATGATATAAGCCATTTACTTGTATGCAGCACTTATTTTTAAGTATGTTTTGCTTCTTTTTTCCACGAGTCCCCTTTGAAAATGCCTCTGCCAGGAGGATCACTTTGGTCAATAAAATGTGATAAATAAATAAAGAACAAATAACTTAAAAAAAAAGGCTCCATCCAGTTGAAACAAGAAATATATTGAAATAAAAGCAGAATGAGTTTTATAGAGACTTTTATAAGATTACTGCACTTATCTTTCAAATTCAAAAATATTATGAAGAGATTCTATCAGTGCTTTTATTACAGCTGTTTTAGATTGGGATTAGGGAGTCCTTGTTTGATGTTGTGCTGGAATATAACTGTACAGACTCATGAATTCTTCACTGGTACTCATGCTACTGGAAGAAAAAACATAATGCACACTGTACCATCAAACTGAACAGAAAAATAAAAACAGTAGGGGCAATCTCCACTGTATCCTGTCATCCCCACATCTCTAAATACACTAACTTCAAACTTGCACAACAGTGGGGGGGGGGTCCCTCACCCAAACTGCTCCCCTTCCCTAACTCAGAAATTGCACTGCAAAGCTTTTGCCAAAATTGGGGCTTGACTAAATGAAACAATTGATTTCCATTTCAGTGAACTACAACTCAACAAAAAGCACATATCTCATTGTCTTGCTTAAGTGGCAGATACCGTTATTCAGCCTGAATTGTAAAATGTCTGCATCTTAGGATGTAAAACAGGCCTTCAGTGATAACTATCACACATTGTAAAACTGAAGCAAATTAAAAGAGCAAAATAAAAACAGATATTTG
Organism: Protopterus annectens; assembly: GCF_019279795.1. Lineage (NCBI taxonomy): Eukaryota > Metazoa > Chordata > Ceratodontiformes > Protopteridae > Protopterus > Protopterus annectens. The sequence goes on from NC_056748.1 coordinate 747,208,605, forward strand.
ACAATATTATCTATCTGATCATAAGAGAAGACACCATGAAATCATAATATGTCACAGTGGAAATATAAGTAGACAAATATGCAGGTATGTACTGACATATCTTTGCAGGCTGAATACATAAAATAAATCGACATTAAAGTGATTAATGGGATTGAAGAAACAGCTGTGTTGAAAGTGTTAGGTCACAGCACTGAAATGTAGCAAAGCTCAAAGAGAATATTCATCAGTATGCACACAGGATAATAGCTTAGCAGTTCCCATTATATTTTTTCCACATGTTCAGCTATGCTGCATTTTACTGATTTATGTATGTGTCTGAAACACCTAAAATAATGCAGTGCTACTGTGAAATGCACACGCAAGCATGATAGCCCTACCTTAGTGGGATGGTAACAAACACAGTCTTAAGACCCTCACTTCTTCAGTTATGAAGTGAATGTGATAACTATCACATTCCTTAGGGTACTGAAGAAATGAAAGCTTCAAGTCAGAATCATGAAAATGCCACATTTATGAGGTCGTTTATTTTATTTTATTTTACTTTTGTTAACTGGGTAAGTTAGCCTTTACAGACACAACCCTGGGCAGATGGCAAAAGCTATCTTTAAAATTAACAGTAATGATAATATATCACTTACATCAGACAATTTCCCATGCACATCACACAGTGTACATAACACTTAGAATATTCAAGACACTTAATATGCACAAAGCATTTTGACTTATGTAAATCATATACAGGATCCCTATGACATTATCGAAAGAACATAACACCAAAATTTGAAAGATCAGGATAAAAACAACAAAACCTAAAAATTACAAGTTTGTACATAACTGAAACAAACAATACCTAAGCAAGCAACTTACATACAGTACTTCACTCCATACAAAACCACTCAGCAGAAATACACGTGTCCCGTTAAACTAACCCCTAATTTATGGCAACTACAACGGCAAACACAAAACAGTTTTCGAGCAGACAGTCGCTAAAATGGAAAGCAAAAGGTACTCACTATTTACCTTCAATACAACCTTTTTTGAAGCTCTAGTAGACGGACAAGCCTCTCTACACCCCCACCCCCTGCAACTTATATATACCAACTACAAGATCGCACTACAGTGGGAAAAGTGTGAATTTCTTGATCCTCACTGTACTGTGATCTCCATTGAACTGCTTCCGGGTTTCACAAAAGAAAGTACTGCATGACATTCAAAAATGTTTTTGTCAAAGTTATGCACTTCGGTTTTGTTAATGTTCATGATTTTCAGGCTTCATTGTTTTCATCCTGATCTTTTAAATTTCAGTGTTTTGTTCTTTCAATAATGTGATAGAGATCCCATATACCATACAAAAAAGTGGACTTTTCCATATAGAATATCTCATACTAGGAACACAATAATACTCTTGACATTTTAACACACTGTAAAAGCAATACATCTGGTAAATAGCACAGACCTGTTATGAAAGGCTAACTCTGACTGTTAAGCACAATTCTTTTTTGGTCAGACCTGCAGGACTTGATATGATCTGAAACTACCCTCCCTGTTCCTTTATGCAAGTATCGTCTTTATAAATGCATAAAATGCATCCGATCTTAAAACAGACAATAATAATGTATTGTACAATGAAACTACACTCTTACTTACAAATATGTACTTCATAAGATTCATTATTAATAATAGAGTCGCGATTTTCCATATAGTAGAGATGCAAGTTATTTCAAAGACAAATTACTCAAATAAAACATTTTGCTAAATTATACACCAGCCACACACTTCCTCTGTACAGTTCTCCAAACATAGATTATCAGTTCAAGACAAACTGTTTTATAATAAAACAGTCACAATTTAAGTTTGTTTTACAAAAATGAATCTTCTCGATAATCTTAATGGTTGGTTATAGAAGAAGAACACAGAGGGGAGAGGCATTGGTGTGCCTCAGTGTTCCTTAATATTTTGAAAACCATGTTTGCAGAATGTTTTGATTTATTTATCAGTAAATGCAAGGCCTTAAAACAAACTAATGTCATAATTGATGTAGTATTCATACTACGGAAGCTCTTAGGATTCATACTGTGTGAGCTCTTAGGATTTATACTACCTGAGCTCATAGTATTCATTCTATGTCAGCTTTTAGGAATCATACTATGTAGGCTCTTAAGATTCATACTACAAGAGCTCATATTCATACTATGTCAGCTCTTAGGAGTCATACTATGTAGACTTTTAAAATTCACAGTATGTGGGCGCTTAGGATTCATACTACATGAGCTCTTAGGATTCATACTATGTCAGCTCTTAGGATTCATACTATGTAGGCTCTTAGGATTCACAGCACGTGGGCACTTAAGAGTTATACTACGTAAACCCATAACATTCATACTATGTAGGCTGTTAGGATTTACAGTACGTGGGCTCTTAGATTTTATGCTACATGAGCTTTTAGGATTCATACTACGAGAGCTCTTAGTATTCATACTATGTCAGCTCTTAGGATTCATACTATCTAGGCTCTTGTTATTCATACTATGTAGGTTGTTCGGATTTACAGTATGTGAGCTTTTAGAATTTATACTACATGAGCTGTTGGGATACATACTATGAGAGTTCTTAATATTCATAATATGTCATCTCTTAAGATTCACGGTACATGGGCTCTTAGGATTTATGCTACATGAGCTCTTAGGATTCATACTGTTAGAACTCTCAGTATTCATACTATGTCAGGATTCATAGTACTTGGGCTCTTAAGATTCATACTATGTAGGCTCTTAGGATTTACAGTACATGGGCTCTTAGATTTTATGCTACATGAGCTTTTAGGATTCATACTACGAGAGCTCTTAGGATTCATACTATGTCAGCTCTTAGGATTCATATTATGTAGGCTCTTAAGATTCACAGTACGTGGGCACTTAAGAGTTATACTACATAAACCCATAACATTCATACTATGTAGGCTGTTAGGATTTACAGTACGTGGGCTCTTAGATTTTATGCTACATGAGCTTTTAGGATTCATACTACGAGAGCTCTTAGTATTCATACTATGTCAGCTCTTAGGATTCATACTATCTAGGCTCTTGTTATTCATACTATGTAGGTTGTTCGGATTTACAGTATGTGAGCTTTTAGAATTTATACTACATGAGCTGTTGGGATACATACTATGAGAGTTCTTAATATTCATAATATGTCATCTCTTAAGATTCACGGTACATGGGCTCTTAGGATTTATGCTATATGAGCTCTTAGGATTCATACTGTTAGAACTCTCAGTATTCATACTATGTCAGGATTCATAGTACTTGGGCTCTTAAGATTCATACTATGTAGGCTCTTAGGATTTACAGTACGTGGGCTCTTAGATTTTATGCTACATGAGCTTTTAGGATTCATACTACGAGAGCTCTTAGTATTCATACTATGTCAGCTCTTAGGATTCATACTATCTAGGCTCTTGTTATTCATACTATGTAGACTGTTAGGATTCATAGTATGTGGGTGCTTAGGATTTATACTAAGTGAAGTCTTAAGATTCATACTATGTAGGTTGTTCGGATTTACAGTATGTGAGCTTTTAGAATTTATACTACATGAGCTGTTGGGATACATACTATGAGAGTTCTTAGTATTCATAATATGTCATCTCTTAAGATTCACGGTACATGGGCTCTTAGGATTTATGTTACATGAGCTCTTAGGATTCATACTGTTAGAACTCTCAGTATTCATACTATGTCAGGATTCATAGTACGTGGGCTCTTAAGATTCATACTATGTAGGCTCTTAGGATTCATACTACATTAGCTCTTAGGATTCCTACTATGGCAGCTCCTAGTATTCATACTATGTGAGCTCTTAGGATTATACTAACCAATCATCTACTTTTAGACAATTTAAGTTAGACTTCATTTTTTAAATTCAAGCTTGTAGCTTTTATAGTATTAAACACTGCTCAATGCCATAACACAATTGTTTTGCAAATGTACTCCATGAAAAACAATTATGCATATAGTGCATGGACTGAAGCTGTTACCAAGGGCAGTCAGTAGCATCTGGAATATTATTACAGTAGCCTTCTTAGTTATGGTATGCAAACATTTGTTTTTTTTCTGCATGAATGAAATTACATAAAACCATCAAAAGCTGCTATATTGGTCACAGACCATGAAGGAAGACTTCAGCCTACTACTTGGAAATGATACTAACTTAACTATTTTCAGCTCTAATTGCTTCTTACATATCCAAGTTAAAATTAATATATTCAACCACTTTATAACCCTAAGTAATCAGATGAGTCAGGCAAGGTAATTAGGATGTTAAAATAAATAATAATTCTACATTTTTCCACTTTTTTGGTGGCTACCATAAACTGAAATAGTTTACACTAACATAATGAAAAGATTGATCTGGAATGCCTACTCAGAAACCAAAACTTTCTCTTGTCTACTAAAATTGCTTGTTGATTTTTACTGCTGAACTCACAATTGAAAGCCCATATCTTCATTTTTTTCTCTTACAATTAAAACAAGTATCTCTCCTTACACCATGCAAAAACTCAGTAGGAGTTCAGTAAAATGGATGTTACAGGTTTTATTTCCTTTTTATTTGCTGGTCCCTCAAGCAATGCTCCTCAGACTGCTTCAAATAAACAAACCTCACTTCAGTGACATAACTGTAACTGTCATCATATTAGTTATTCTCTATATGCACATCTTGTACAGAGTGGAAACATGTAGTGACCACAGGCTATTGTGCAATGATAAAACTTTCAGTGAAAACTATTGGGAGTTGGGTCTTGTGACAGAGCTCCTGCAGTAGCAGGATCAGGTGTAGTGACCAATGACAAAATTCTTGGGGAAAACTTTTGGGAGTTGGGTGTTGTTGCAGAGCTCCTGCAGTATCAGGGTAGGATGTAGTGATGTAGTGACCACAGTCTAGTGTACAATGATAACATCCTCAGGGAAAACATTTCACAGCTGGGTCTTGTGGTAGAACTCCTACAGAAATGGGATCAGATGTAGTGACCACAGACTACTATACAATGACAAATTTTTCAAGGAAAACCTTTGGGAGTTAGGTCTTGTGGCAGAGCTTCTGCAGTATTGCAGTCAGATGTAGTGATCACAGGCTGTTGTACAATGACAAACTTCTCAGTGCAAATGTTTGAATTTGCACCTTGTGGCAGAGTTTTTGCAATATTGGAGTCACAGGTAGTTGAAATGACCAGAGGCTATTGCACAATGAAATATTCTCAGTGAAAATGTTGGAAAGTCGGACCTTGTGGCACAGCTCTTGCAAAGTTGTAGTCAAGGGTGGATAAAGTGGAATGACAGTATTCTCAGTGAAAATATTCAAGAGTTGAGCCTTGCGCAGAGCTCCTGCAATATTGGGTCAAGAGTGGAAGAAGTAACTAGAGGTTCTGCACTGTGAAGGAAGATGGTCACTGAGTGGGAGAGGAGACAGTAGCTTGATATATATAAACAAGTAATGTATAGAAACATAAAATGGACACACAGGGAAAAATCTAAAACAACAGATGTTGCAAAAATTACCATTAACATGCAAGAATGCCAGAAAAGATAACACGTACTAGGAAACACAAGACTGGCAGCCAGAATCATAGACAGTCCTTGCACTTCATAGCACAGAAAATGGCAAAAGCAGTACGTTTGCAACGATACAGGATTCATAACTAGAACCTTCCAGAAGGTGGAACTTATACAGTGTGCAATGAGCGGTTTAGAAAAAAAATCATGTGGCGTACTGAGCATAACAATGGTGTGCTAAAATCCAAAGGGTAGCCAATATACTTGTGATCAGCAGAAGGTGGGGACAGAGCCAAGATTACCAGCTGTGTGACTTTGTGGCATGTTATCTGCAAGAATCTCTTACAGGACACAGACAATTGCCAATGAAAACTCACAGAATCAACACTCAATGACATTTGGATAGTGGCCTGAACAAAATATGGATGATGTTGGGGTGGCATTAAAAATCCGAGTCAGAGTGTATTGGATTGGCTTATAACACATTCACTGACTAGTATCCTTTCAGGGCTTCTATGCCAACATGACACAGCAATAACATAGTCCGACAGCTACACATCCTTTGGATAGTGCTAGAGATTGCCTGCCAGGTTGCCATGCAGCAGTAAACACAGAGTACTATGGTAGGCTTTTGGTATGCTCTTTTTGTAAAGGGGCTGATGCCCTTCTAACCCCTGACTCACTATCTTTCAAGCAAAATGCTAAGAAGGAAAGGTTAAGGAATCATAGCCTCCTTTACAAATACAGTCAGCACTCTATCTATTTATCTCTCTCTCTCTCTTTCTATATATGTGTGTACTTATCTATATAGATAAAATAGAACTGGACCACATTCATAGAGAGGAGTTCTGGTATTGTATGAGGAAGTTGGGAGTGGTAGAGAAGTATGTAAGACTGGTACAGGATATGTACGAGGGTAGTGTGACACTGATGAGGTCTGCAGCAGGAGTGATGGGTGCATTTAAGGTGGAGGTGGGATGACATCAAGGATTAGCTCTAAGCCCTTTCTTATTTGTAGTGGACAGGTGGACAGTCGAGATCAGACAGGAGTCCCCGTGGACCATGATGTTTGCTGATGACATTTTGATCTGTAGTGAGAGTAGGGAACAGGTTGAGGAGACTCTGGAGAGGTGGAGATATGCTCTAGAGAGGAATGAAGGTCAGCAGGACTAAAACAGAATATGTGTGTGTGAATGAGAGGGAGGATAGAGAATTGGCGAGGATGTAGAGTAGAGATGGCAAAGTTGGGTGAATTTAAATACTTGCGATCAACAGTTCAGAATAATGGTGAGTGTGGAAGAGAAGTGAAGAAGAGAGTACAGGCAGGATGGAGTGGGTGGAGAAGAGTGTCAGGAGTGATTTGTGACAGACGAGTACCAGTAAGAGCAAAAGGGAAGGCCTACGAGAGGGTAGTGAGACCAGCTATGTTGTATGGGTTGGAGACGGTGGCATTGACAAAATAGCAGGAGTCAGAGCTGGAGGTGGCAGAGTTAAAGATGTTAAGATTTGCAGTGGGTGTGATGAGGATGGACAGGATTAGGAGTCAGTATACTACAGGGTCAGCTCAGGTTGGATGGTTTGGAGACAAAGCCAGAGAGATGAGATTGCATTGGTTTGGACATGTGCCGAGGAGGGTTGCAGAGTATATTGGGAAAAGGATGCTAAGGATGGAGCTGCCAGGTAAGGGGAAAAGAGGAAGGCCTAAGATAAGGTTTATGGATGTGGTGAGAGAGGACATGCAGGTGGTTGGTGTGACAGATCAAGATGCAGAGGACAAGAAGATATGGAGAAAGATGATCCGTTGTGGCGACCCCTAATGGTAACAGCTGAATGAAAAAGAAGAAGAAGAAGATTAAAAAAAAAACAATTACTGTGAAGCAAACAACTCTACTTGCTCATAAAACTAGGTTGCCTCTTTTCTAGAGCAGTTCTTAAAGAGAATTCAGTATTCTCTATTATCTGACCTGGAGGCACAGTCACACATATATCCCTTGGTACGCTTATACATATATATGCATCTGGTTGTGCGTGTGTCTAGTATTTTATCTGAGAGCCTGTGCACAATGAGGATGACATGCCTTATCCTGAACAGAGGAAAGAAAGATGCAGTTCATGAAATTATGTTCTTACACAAATATCATTAATCCTGTCAGCATGATGCACCCGATTAGCATCCCGTTGTGTCTTCATCTCGTTTATAGTATCTTTACTCAACTACTCAGCTGGCCCATACTCCTAGGAATTATTACTTGTTTGTTTGTATTTGTTAACAAGTAAATTCTCATTGGGCTGAGCCCATTTTAAGTAGAGGCCTAGGAAGAAAATTTCCAAGAAGAAAAAGTGGTCACTGGCAGCAGTTACCTCCTGGATTGAGCAGGAGCATGGCTCTTACTCATTTCTTCTTTTGGTTTAGCTCAATGTTCCCCTTTATTGCCTAATAATGTACATTTAAGGCAGACAGTTATTCAGATAATATATTTGAAGTAGATAAAGATACGATTGAGCTAGTTGTGTTTAAGTTCAGTTTGTATACATTCTGTCTAAATGTCATCTAGAGTTCACAGTGCTGCTTTGATTATAGTACAGCTGACAGCTTTCAAGTGATCCACTTTTGTTTGAACATTGTGTGCTTATCATTGTCTTTTTCTTAAGTCGTGTTATGAATGCTGTGCTCATTTTTAAAATTTATTATACTTCCTCGGGCATTTGTGAAGAGGCATTACATAATGCACAGATAATAATTAAAAAGCTCCAGTCTGCTGCATAAGTGCTGTTAGAAAATAGTACAGTGAATCAGAAAAGCAAAAGAACCCATTTCCCAGTGGGTGCTAGCAAGTTGTGCAGATTTTCTTGACAGATAAATGCACATGAGATGGTAAAGAAAATACTTTTTTTACATTTTACTAACAAGTTGATATTTTTGAAATCTTGTCATTTTGCAGAATTTTTGTACTTTAAATGCAAAGAATTATAAACATTTTTACTAAGGGTGTGTCGTTTTTATGATGTGTCACTGGTAGTTAAACAAATATCATGGGCGTTTAGTTTTGAAAGCCACAAGTTAGTAACCAGACAGCAGTTATCATTTATGACAAACAAGAACAGATTTTTTCAAGTTTTTTTTTATTTATATAGATACAGTCAGAGTCTTCAGTAGGAATTCAGTAACAATTAGTAGAAGTGTTGTTTAAAAGGGGTGGTTAGCAATGATGCACAGAAGTAGGGTGATTCAGAGACATAAGTAGTGTGGCTGCAATACTGAAGAAATAGAGTGGTATATATGCTATGGAAATGACTGCAAAATGTCAGGCAAATGAGTGTTAATATGCAAATGAGAACTATTACATATTTAAATGATGAAATCAAACATGGCAGTGTAAATCAGAAACATACAATTCTAGCACAAAAACACAGTAGGTCCCTCTTTTTAACACCACCCCCTTGCCTCCATTTGGAGGTAACATATCCTGTCTGCTAATGTGCTGTAAAAAATCACTTCCTATGCCATACTGACAGCAGCAATAAGCATGTTACCACTCCACTCCTTGCTGAAATGTGCTGATGGCAAGCAGTAAAATCCTCTGTACAGGAGGCCTCATGTCGTCTAAACTTTTTGCAGTCTTTGTGAATATGCTACAATATGCCTCCCTCACACAGTTGGAGAGTAACCTGTAATGCCTATGGGCTCTGTTTTCTGTCATTATTGTGAGCCTCTCCAGCTGGATCACAATAAGCTGTCATGCTCTTGGGCTATGCTTCCTTACTCTAATATTCAGTATGCGCTCCTGTTGCCTTATTGCCCTCATGTGGCTAACCTGCAGTCCTGAAGTACATTACCAGATGTTTCTGTTGTGCTGTTTGCTTTTGTTACATCTGTGTATCAGTACAAACTGCATTCCTTCATTGATTATTATAAGGCAGTCTCCCACACTAAGATGACGCACTTTTTATCCCACTAAAATCGGCCTCTTAGCATATCAATTATGATAATGAGGGGATTATGCACACTCATCTGTGAATTACTGCCTTATCATGCTTTATCACTCACAGTCAGCACTACCATACTTGTTTCTGTCTGTTCCTAGGCTAGAACATCATCTGGACAGTGTATTCATTTGCAAAGCTCTTAGCACCATCTTTCTGTGCTATTGGTACTTTCTGTCACACCACCTTCTTGTCTGACAATACAGGTAACATGGTGTCCATACCATAAAGACGTGCATGGGGTTACCATTTTTCTCCTTTTCTGACCTGCTGAGTGGACATGACCTCTTAGCCATTGAAAAGGAGGGCTTCTTGCCTGGTGTAGCTGGGAAATTAAACTCTTCCTCTATTTGCTTCACAGGGATTATGTGTAGTGCCAGCTGGACTATTATTATGGCCTCATGTATAAAACTGATACCCTGAACCAGCCTGCCAGGGAGTATAATAAAGCCACTGACATTAACTGCTCTGTAGAGCAGTGAAGGCATAAATAAACTGACCTATGGTGGTGCCACCTCAACCTACTGTGCCACTGAAAGGCAAAGGTTAGGGTGACAGAGCTGGCATTTTACAGCTAGCACCGTCTGTAGAGTTTCTCACTGTATTTTCTGAACATTGTCTGTTGCTGTCCTTGCCTTCTGTTTATAGTTGCAGAAAAGATTGTCATAAAGCCTGAGGCTGGCAGAGGAAACCTGATAGGCTCTGCAGGTTTCAGAGTAAGTGTATTATGTGGATATCTAGGATGTACAACTGAAATCCAAGTTGTCATACATATGTGCTAGTGCGGTGCATTTTCCTTTTTTCTCTTTTTGCTTCTTTCTGTAGGCTAACTTGGTCTGCAATAGTCAGCGCATCTGCTACCTGACCACCAGTGGTCTCCAGGCCTGCATCTTTGCAATAGAAATGAACATCATGCTGTGGAAGGTGATACAGAGGACTTACTGTTGGAATTCATGGCCACCTGTCATGCGGGGCCTGAGGCCCCTCATCTGAGAGTGCCTCAGACTGATCCCCCTTGGTCATGTCTGAAGTGACCTATGACCTGCATTCATGAAGTGGGACTTTGAGGCATCTCCTTATATGGCTAATCGATTTGCATAAACAGACAAGCCCCATTAATCTAGCCACCATAGGTAGGACCTGTGCATGATCTCTGCCACTGAGATGACTAACATCTGGGTGGATTCTCCTCTTGTCTAGTAAATCGGGTCTTGCATACCCCACTCTGTCCTTCAGCATGATGTTCTCTTTTACAGTGTGTCAGTATTCATACACTGATAGTAGCCCAGTCCTCCTTATTACCATTTGCCATTCCTCTGCTGGTCTGCATCTCTCCACTGTTGCCCGCTATATAGTGTCCCAATCCTATGCCTTTCTCTGTTTGCATTTTATGTTTGTTTCTCTGGTCCTATCTTCCCTTTTTTTCCTCCTTCCTCCCAATTCATGACCCTTGCAACAATCTCCTTCTATCCTTTTTTTTAAAAAATAGGAAACGGGCACTTGTCCTGAAAAACAGATATACTTTTCTCCCCCTTCCCATTTATTTTTCTCAAGATTACTTTATTCAAATTCCTCTGCATTGTCGTCTCCTATTTCTGGATTTCCTGTCTCCCTTTACTCTACTTTTACATAATGAAGTGAGTTGGTACTTTGCTATGCTGGCCCTCAGCGGCCTTCTCACAATGCCTGTGTTGCAGCTATGAGCTGCTTTACTGCTCATGTGAACTCACATAGCCTTGGGTATGACACCTCATTGTGCCTGTCACATAGGTCACATCATCTCCCCAAAATGACGCTGATATATAGAATGTATTTTATATAATGTATATCATGGACTGAGGTAGGTTAAAATATACAAAAGACAGGTGGGTGAACAAGTCCCAGGATAAAAAAGCGCCCAATCCTGCTATGCGCACTGGTGTAAAGAGTGGAAAAAGTGACACTGTAGAATCCTCAAGACACAGAAACATTCCTACAGTGGGGTTAGGTCAGGATCAGGGGAAGGATAGCTCCCCTGTTGTAGAAGGAAGTAATAGCCCACAAAAAAAAAAAAAAAAAAAAAAAAATAAGGCAGGCCAAAAAAGAAGCATAAAGATGACATAGTAGACTATTGAGGATAAAGAAGAAATGCATTGTTACCATTATTCAAGAAGCCAAGATTTTCCAGATAAAAGATATTAGAAAATAGATCAAGATCCTACGAGAGGTTTTGTAGTCTCCTGCACCTTAGGACATCTGTAAGGTACCAAAGTGATTGCCTGAAGATAAGAAACCACTGCAGTGACTGCAGGATAAAAATACTCTTTTTTCCTCCCTTTGGAAGTGTGCATCATTCTGGTTCTGCCCACATCTGAAGAAGTGTTGGAAACGAAAATGCAGACTGTGGATATGTTTATGTGCTTGTTGTTTTATTCATGTGAGTTTACAGTGCCTATTGTGTTCATTAAAGTGCCTCACCCGCATTTTGATCTGTGGCTTTATTGTTTCATCATGGATTGGTACCTATTTTCTATTTACAATCTGGTTACCTACCTAGGTACAGTAGAATAGTGACTGCCGCACATCACCAGAACACACAATACCCCCCACTTCCTTTTACACTGACTCTCCCCTACCTTTCTCCAGCTACTATTCTCACACTTATTTTGCATGTGGTTCTGTGCTGTCCCTCACAATAGCTAGCACACTGATAAAGGATTACCTACCCACTGCTTTTTTCCAGGTCTTTCCCACTCTAATATCTATTCCCTCCTTAACTCTTCACAGTTGCCTTCTGTCACTTTTACAGCCCTACGGGTTGCAAGTTACTTCTTCTTAACTCAGCCATTTTTCTAGACATCTGGATACAAAGAGTGATATTATACACTTACAGACAGTCTCTGTAACACATATAAATGTTCGGAACAAAGTTACCAAATATCTGAATGTATTGCCTAACAACAGTATTATATATTCATGTACTTTATTGTATGTTTATCCAATACTGATATTATTTTGTTCTGTACTTAATTTGCCCATGTTTTATTACATTTATTGTACTAATCTCTGTAGAGCTTTTCTTCCTGAAAATGGGCTTCTTGCCCAGTCGGACTCTCCTGGTAAGCAAATGTAAAATAAATAAAAATACATCTAACTTACAGTTTCTGGGTTAATGATTAGCAAAAGGTATTGGAACAGTTGAACAAGAAAACAAGAAAAATGCTTCATGCTTATCAAATGAAATATAGAAACTGTATACCAAGATTATATATTCTTCATTCTGAAAGAGGTATGAATCTCCTTGAAATTGATTACAGGTATAGATCTGTAATTATAGGACTATATACATATCTGCTGGGTTTACCAGATCTGAACATAGTGAGAATTTTAAAATGTGAGGAGAAAAACTCCAAGATGACTTTCTACTTAGTTTAGTAGAAGCATATCAGTGTGAAGCGAGAATGGAAATCAAACCTGAAGTAGGTAAAAATCAGGCAGCAACTGAATGTGCCAAAAAAAAAAAACCCATAAAAGAAAGAATATAAGGAGAAGGATCAGATGAGAAGGCAAGAAATGTTGAAAAGGCATAACTACAGGTACAAGTACAGAAAACTGCTATAACAACCTCATGTCAATCAATATCTGACACAGGAATGGTTAAGGAGAGGTGAATTTAAACCAAAAGATGAAAAGTTAATATTGGTGGCCCAGGATAGTGGACTATATACACATTGGTTTACAAAGTCCATTGAACATGTGGGAGAAACAGACAAATGCAGGCTCTGTAAAATAGAAGTGGAAACAGTCACACATCTTGCTGCTGGGTGTGATACACTAATGACAGATGGCCTGTATACTGAAAGGCATAATAATGTGGGAAGGCTGTTGCATTGGGGATTGTGTAAACATTACAACATTAAAGTAGTTGAGGAGCATTGGAAACATGAGCCACAAAGCATTATAGAGAATTATGAAGTTTATATCACATGGAATCACACATTACCAACAGTTCAAATAACAGATGTTAGAAAACCAGATATTGTAGTCCATGAAAAGAAGACAAAAGTAGCATTGATCAGTGTGAAATTGCTATACCCACTGATTGCAGTGTCTTATGTACAGAGATATATAAAGTCATAAAATACCAGGATTTGCAGGCAGAAATGAGGGCAGTGTGGAAGAAGGATAACCAGACAATTCCAATAGTAGTAGGACCAGCCAGTCGCATAAAAAAGAATTTACAGTTCTATTTAGATATGCTACTGTTACAAGTGACTCCATACGAATTACAGAAGGATTCAATTTTGGGAACATTGAGGGTGCTGCAGAGACCACTTTTGGCCATCATCAAAGATAGAAACAGTATTAATTTCATGAGCATTAATCATACTTTGACTTAGGAATGGGGTCCATTCCCATCATGGCACTAGAAAACCAAAAGACTTGGAGAAATTAAGCAGATTGAAGCCACATGACTACCCATGGTGTGATCACTTTGCTAATGTTCTGCAGCATGACATAATTTAGTGTAATTTAGTATGCATCTCTTTCTCCAGCATGCTGGTCCTAACACACAGCTAACTGGCACTGTGCCATGTTACATTAAAACATTGTGATGTGTTCCAGTAAAAGAATCTTTCTAAATAACCCATTAGTTTTATCAAGATTGCTTCTGTCCAGACAGCTGGAAATAATTGTTGACAGAAAAGCTCATCACGCGATGCCACACCACTGTGGTGGTAGTAGAAGAAAAAAAAAATGCCACTGTGATTGCCATGTGACAGACAACTCAGTGTACTCATGCAACCACATTACCAACTATTATAGATACCCGTACACAATGTGCAGTGTTCTCCATTATCACTGAATAAATTACAATACATTTATATAACACTTTATGGTATCACATTCAAAACAAATGTGCATGGACACGCAGAAACAAAGTAATTTAAAAATTCAAAATTGTGTTATACATGAACATATTTACATGTGACTTTTTATGGAATTTATATAGTTGGCTGAGTCTAAGTCAGTTAAGTGGCCATTTCATCAAAATTTGCTAACTTTTCCATGGTTGTTATAACCTTGAAGGAAGTTATATTAAGTAAGTGGATACGGAGGAATGAGAGCTTACCCTTTCCATGTTACACAATGTTGAAAACTTATTTTTCTAATAAAAAATCATTCAAATGGCCCATCAGTTAAATGGGATGTACAGACATTATCTTAACCCATTTTATAGGGTAGGCACTATATACAATGTGAAAGCTCATAGTTATCAGAGAGTACAGTTAAATATGACAGACCTAGAAAATATGCTATTCCATCTATGGCACACCCAGGCATTCTGATAAGAGATCTCATTTCTAATGTTCTTGCTACACTGACAATAGATATGTAATATACAATAACTGATTGACACATCTACATTCTCACAACTCTGGTCTGTTAAAACTCATTTAGACTGGCTCTACACTACTCTGTGCAGCATCGATTTGTATTTGTGTGCACATTTGGGCATTTCTGGTGGAGTAGTAATTACCTCACTTTCTGTATCTATATCTCAACCAGCTTTGACATGCTGTTGCTCTGGTGAACCTGTATTGCAGTTCTTTGCTAGATGCCAGGATGGTTCAAAATCAGACTGTGAACTGCACTGAGACATGCATTCAGGGTGTGAGATGCATCAGTATAGGTTTGTTAGTGTCTGTGCAACAATAAACCTCATTCTTTGACAATTCCTCCATGCAGCTGTCCATGAATACCACAAACTCCTTCTCTGCTTTGTCCATCACAGTAGTACTACACTTGGAATACAAATCTATACATCTCATCTTCACTTTTCTAAGAAACCCAGTGAAAGGCAATAGTAATAAGCAATGCAAAGCATTTATTATATAATGAAATGCAAACAAGATATCAAAATGCCATTTTCTACACTATACTGCAAATTTAGTATCAACTATGAGTTGTTACACTGTAATAATACAGTCAAGAATAAACAGACTATAAAACATCAATAGTCATTCCACTGGAAAAAAGTCAAAATGTATAATGTAACTGCTTTACAGCAAACAAAGGTGTAAAAACAAAACAAAACACTGCACAAATACAGAACAAATGCTAAGTAAGTAGCTACGTATCTAAATAACCAAATATAACCACTCCACATTAAACTGCACTAAACAGAGATTCTTACCAAAGAGTAAAGAAATCTCTAGAAAAAAATATGACATATCTTAGTATCCAGAAGATCAACTCCACCTCAGTGGCATGAGCTAAGTTCCATCACCATTGTGAAACAGTTGCTCCTGGTACTGTAAGCAGGTGCACTCTGCCAAAATTCCACGAAGTTATCGGATACAAATATACCACTGAAAACACACCAGCCTTATGAAAATCATGATGCTATTCTAATTACCAAATGACCTCACAATACAGAAATGAAGATCAGATATTAACAACACTTAGGCGCACTGCCTGAACCTTTGTTGTGCTACTCCATGAACTGACTGCCTAAAACCCTTCTAAACTAGCTGCATCCCACCTAAAGCCAAAATTCACTGCCAGACAAAAACATTAAACACATAGGCTTTACTTTTAAGTACTTCATTTCTCTTACTTATTAAAAAAACATACTTTTATTGCCCTCCACCTAAACTCACTGAATGCATTCCCCCCAAATGAAAGAATCCATGAAGCAATAAAAGCAGTCTACATGTAATATCACATTCCAGTCTCAAAAATAGTAAAAGATCAAATAACTTACAAAAGTTCAATAAAAAATATTCCAAAAATGCAACATTCATCTGGGAGCTGACCCATTGCCTCAGAGGCAGGGATTCTGCCTATGTTACCAGTATCTCAAGTTAAGGGGTAATAGTACTGGTGTGGCCGGTTGAGTGGTTGGATAAACTATCCATTGGCCTGATTTCATAAACTGGAGATAGAGTGCAAGTAGAAAAAGTGCTACCTGTGGGATCTCTTCTGGAGACCAGGACCCTCCTTTGTAGGCTGTGACAACAGCATTGTGATGTCATTGCACATACTGTTTCTGCAAATAGAGACACCCACAGTTCACATGAAGTCTCTTATTGGTCATTTTCCCCGAGGAGTTGTGAGGCATTCCTGGTCAAAGTTTGTGCCTACACCTGCTTGGAAAGTAGCCATTGGGGATTCAGGGTTGGATGCCCATGGCACTCTCCTCCCCCGCCCAGCCCACCTTACTAGTGCTAACCCTAATCATGCCCCTAACATTAACCCTTTACTTTACCTTTCAAAAAAACATTCTGCAACACTACCACTATTCAAGCAAATTATATCTGTGGTTAGTGGAAGAGGGTTAGAGGGTATTTTTTGACAGATTAGAAAAGGAAACTATTTGTTTTCTTTTTTTCATTGAGTTGGGACTATGTTTTTGGTGCATTCAGCTTTTATCCCAAATTTTCAACACTGTATGTTTGATAATTAGTGTTTTAACTGTGAGACATATGGTCATATATGCATATATATATATATATATATATATATATATATATATATATATATATATATATATGTATATATATATATATATATATATATATATGTATATATATATATATATATATATATATGTGTGTGTGTGTGTGTGTGTGTGTGTGTATATATATATATATATATGTCTATATATATATATATATATATATATATATATATATATATATATATATATATATATATATATATATATATATATATATATATATATATATAGCCAGCATCAAGCATTTGAACTATAAAAAATTTTAAACATGAGGACATAAACTAAAACAGTCTAAATCAACAATATTCAAAGGCAAAACATAGCAAATCATAAAGAATTTAAATCAAAAACTTTTTTTTTTTTTTTTACAGGGATCAGTCCTCCTGCTACATAACTATACCAAATTCAGAGATCACACTGCAGTGTGAAAGGGCAAATTCCCCAATCCTAACTGCACCTTTTTCTCACTCATCAAAATACCAGCAACATTCAAAAAGTTCATTTTTGTACCCTTTATCTGATATTTTAAGCACTTGAATTCTTGAGAGTTGAAGCTCATAATGGTAGCATATATATATATATATATATATATATATATATATATATATATATATATATGGGTTTCTTAACAAAAGGGCAATTGGACTATGTTCAAACTGGGAACACTGAATGTCCTAGTTAGACATTTGAAAAAAATGAAAAGAAAATGTTGACCTCACAACAGCGAATGCACATTAGCTCTGGATTCAACATTATGAATGCAGATCACACTATAGTGGGGATCAAGAAATGTACCCTTTCCCTCACTGTAGTGTGGTCTCCAAGTTTGTATATATAAGTAGCAGGGTGATGCAGGGGGGCTTGACCCCTCCAAAACCATTGATTGCTAATGGCCGGTGTGAAGCCCGTGCACTGGCCCAGTAATCAAGGAAATTACACAACGGCCAGCAAGTACTGTTCCAAAACCATTTTATTGACAAATGCACAAAGGATATAAAAATATATCCTGCTCCAAACCGGTTTCGGTTACCCTTCTTCAGTGGAGCTGAAAAATATGAAAAAAGCCAAACACAACATCTGATTCCCTTTTATAATGTCAGTCAACACTTTAAACCAATCAAAATTCAAACATAAGTTCTTAATATTAAATAAACCCAGCACCCATATTGTGAATATACCTCAGTATTATATAAACAAGTATGGGCTTAACACAATGCCCTACATGTATATTTCTCAAATAATATATGTAAACATAAATCAAACATAAAATGAATGTATAAATAAAAATAAAAAATAAAAAATAACAATAAAATGTACAAAAATTTCAATCACATTGTCAAACTCTAATATAAATATATAGAACAAATTATTTCATAAATAGCAACAATGCTTTATAAGTATATCATTGATAAATTGTAATATAATAATCTATGTTATATAAGATCATATTCATCATAATAATACATAGATATATATCACAAGAAATGTATTATAGGTGATCATTAATACCTGGCGGGAATAATGCACCCAAATGTATGATCCAATATTTCTCCTTTTCTGTCAAAATATTATCCCAGCCTTGTTGATGACTCCTATCACCAACAATCCTGTCAATAATAGTGAACTTGAATTTTGCCGTGGGATGTTTCATAGTATGTAGATAAAGGGCATTAGTAGATTTTTTGTTTTTTAATGTTACTCCTATGTTCCCCAATTCTGATTCTAAGAGGCCTAGAAGTCTTTCCCACATAAAATGCAGAGCATTGACAAATGGCAAGATATATAACCCAACTCATCGAGCAATTACCAAAAAATTTTAAATCATAAACTTTGCTGGTATTGGCACTACTAAAAGATTTAGTTTTGTTGATATCCAAACAGGACGTACAATGTCCACAAGGATAGGTGCCAATCAATTCTTTGCCCATAATGGTGAGCTGTTTATACCTAGCCCCTCCACTGCTATGATGTTTAAAGTGTGAAAACATAGAGCCTAAAGTTTTGCCCTTTCTATAAGAAAATTGGCAACGTGTCCCAAGATGTTGTCTAAGAATGTCATTAGCCATCAAGATATTCCAATTTCTCTCTACCACTCCTCTAATAACTAGATTATTCCTGCCATAGGTAGTGACCAATCTCATGACTTCATCCCCTTTTTATCTTGTTGATGGTCTTTATATTGTATGAGCTGGTCCCTAGTTTTGTTGTCTGACCTATATTTAGCAGATTTGATATCAAACACAGCATACCCTCTATCATAGAATCTATTCATAAGATCCAAACTGGCTATCTCATAGTCTTCATGACTGGAATTAATTCTTTTGATACGACAGAATTGGGATTTTGGGATGTTCCGGACAGTGTGGCGGGGATGCATGCTCGAGG
Source organism: Protopterus annectens (assembly GCF_019279795.1). Lineage (NCBI taxonomy): Eukaryota > Metazoa > Chordata > Ceratodontiformes > Protopteridae > Protopterus > Protopterus annectens. The sequence continues at coordinate 747,228,030 of NC_056748.1, forward strand.
CATGTAGCAGTGTATTATATTCGGGATATTTCCTATATATTTTAGTACCTAGTGTGTCATCTGGCTTCCTATATACACTGACATCCAAGAATTCAATATTGGACCTACTACTATTAATAGTAAATTCAATGCCCCAAGGGTTACTGTTAAGGTAGTCCACAAATTCTTTAAGATATTCAGCATCCGCCCGCCACACCATCCAACAGTCATCAAGATATCTGCGCCAGATATCTATTTCTACGATGTAAATATTGTGAGATGTATCATAAATTAAGTATTCTTCTAAGTACGCCATGAATAGATCTCATGATATGGGTGCAAAAGATGCACCCATAGCAGTGCCTTGTAACTGCCAATAGCAGTCACCTTGAAAGAAGAATACATTTTTATTCAAAACATGCTCACACATACAGATCAAAAGTGTATTAAATCCAGGCCGATATAAGTTAGATTTCTCAAGCCAATATTGTAATGCTTGAAGACCCGCCCAATGGGGAATACTCGTATAAGGATTTTACATCCAAAGTACAGAGTAGCCAGTCTGGTTCAAGTTCCATCTCTGCTATGATTTGTAAAAACTGTGTAGTATCTTTAATCCTAGCTCTTACCTGAGTTAACAAAGGTTTTAAATATTCAGTCAAAAAAACTGAAAGTGGTTCCGTCAAAGAACCATGACCAGACACAATTGGACGGCCAGGTGGGGAAGTCAGGGATTTGTGGATTTTAGGCAATAGATAAAGTATCTGTTTATTAGGATCATTAACTGTCAAATGTTTAACAATAGTATTAGACAAAATACCATTTTCAACTGCACTACTCAGGAACTCATCAATTTCCTTTTTAAAAGTAGTGGTAGGATCAATGTCCATTTTCCTATAACATTTTTGGTCTGATAATTGTCTTAATCCTTCCTGTATATAATAATCTATATCCAAAACCACTACTGCCCCACCTTTATCTGCCCTGACAATAGCTATGTCATTGTTGTTTTTTAATTCCTCAAGTGCCTGTCTTTCAGTATGCTGAATATTGTCTGACAAAATATTGAAGCCATATGGCGGAAAATGTAAATCCCTAAGTACTGCCTGTTGAAAGGCTGTAACATGCATATTAGCAGGAGGTTGAAAGGTAGATTTGAGAAACCTAAATTCAGTAGATCTTTGAGCTGTATTATTTGTCTGATCTGAAAAGAATATCTTAAGGTTTAGACGACGGCAAAATTCCAAAATATCTTTTACAGTTTGATATTGATCACAAAAAAATCCGGGTACAAACCCTAAACCTTTATTCAATATTTTTTCTTGTTCCAATGTTAATTCCACCTTAGACAGATTAAGCACATTTTGAAATGTAGTAGTTACATCTATTTCAGAAGAGCTTGCACTATTCCATCCATTGATTCCAAATCTGAACCTATTGCGGTGTTTCCTCCCCCCGCGTCGTTTCTTCTTACCCCAAAAGGGGTAGGTATATTACTTCTTTTTTTATAAGGTGAGAGGTCAGAAGTAACCCCCTCACTGTCAGTGGGAGAAGACTCATCACCCGAGGTGCTGGTATATGTCTGTTCTCTATTCTTAAGGATTGGTCTAGGTCGTTTCTTAGTTTTGGCACCACTCCTACCCATAGACATATCTTTAAATCTCACTGATTTCTGAAGCTCAAAGGGACGTCCTCTAGCATAATCATTAACGTCCCTATGAAATTTTTTAACTTTCCTCTCTTTCGTCAATTTATCATACTGGGTCAATTCTTTTGATAAATTGGCAACCAACGTACCATAATTGGTGTTGGATTCAAATTGTTTACAAATACTGCTTAACTCTTTAATCTCAACAATATTTAAGTCTATTGTCCTTTCATAATAATCTGTCAATATTTGTACAAACTTCATGGATCCCTCTTGAACTGCCTCAAACCACTCATTGGTCAGCCTCTCTTCAGATCTGCTGACCATGGGCTTTAACTTAATTCTAAGTCCACGTGGCACTAATTTTTTATGTAAATAAGCCTTAAATAGGCGTAGATGCCATATATTTGCTCTCAGCCCCTTAAGGGCTTTTTCCAGATTACAAAATGCAAATTGGCATCCATCACTAGAGGGAGTCGTCTGTTGATCCATAGAACTGTTGCTTGAGATCGATTCCAGTCCAAAGACCTGGATATCTTCTCTATCAGCACACATACCCTGCAATATACTGTCCAAATTCATAGTAACTGTCCCAGCAAAACCTAAATGGGGAGATTGTGGTGCCAAAACTAGAAAAAGACTCAAATAACTTCTGCCAAAACAAGGCACGAATAAATAGTATCCAATTATAATGGAATCTATAACATATACAAATACCAGTAACTCAGGAAAACACCAGCTACACTAAGTCCAGCTAACCAATATTGACCAAATTACATAAAATCCAAGGTAGATGGAAAACCTTATAGGGACCTAAAAAATGGCCAATGGATGAATAATAGTACTAACTACTAAGTAGAATCAGTTCCAAAATTACGTAACCAATCCAATCCAATTGTATTTTTTAAATAACATAGTCTAATCATTAGCAGTCTCAAACTTGCAGAGTGTATATAATACCAAAGGTATTGAAATATAAATGTCTAGTTGAAAAATACAGTCTTATATCACAATAACCAAATGACTGATAAATAAGTACTGTTCTAACTCAAACTAAAGTATCAACTCCTATCTGATAGTTTATAAGAACAAAGCATGAGTGTCTAACAAAATACACAACTAAATATAGGTAATGCAAAAATTCTGAATATTGGTAGCTAATGAAACACACAGTCTTATATCCTAATATTTATAGTAAGACCGATAATATATATTTTACCAATATTAAGAAATAATTATTAAATACCTTAGAACTCAAAAGGCATAAAAAATACCTTTATAATATTCTATCCAGCAGTATACCTACATATCCAGTTCCATAAGTATGACACATCATATATGGGTGATATCCCCCTATACTGTATATCCAAAGTTCCAAATCCTTATATTATCATATAACTAAAAGGCCTTTGGACCATACCAAAAATAAAAAATCTAGCATAGTCCAAACCATCACTAGTATATCATAAAAATCTACCCAATCTAATGTCGACAATTACAAGAGCCACAAGCCAGTCAATTCTCAAACAATGTCAACAGAGTACACAAATAACCCCAAACATAAGCTTATGATTGTGTGGACATAATTATAACCATAAATTCAAGCCCACCATTTTTCTTGCAACAGTACTTTAACGCATCCCATATGAAAATGCACTAGTAAATAATCAGTCTAGAACTAGGTACTATAAATTTGTATGAGGTACCCTAAATGGTCCCGACATAATCCAACCATATGTCAACACAATTCTGGGTATATCATAAGCCTAAATAAGTAGGTGCAAATCACATGGTAGATGAAAACATGACTTGTATAATCAATCTGTATATCCCTTTGGCCAACCACCATTATATAAATATCTGGCAACGTGTATAGCGACAAAAGCACACTCGTCACGCTACCTTGCACTCAAATAAGTACAAAAAGATATACCGAAACACTTGCACCTAGTATAGAAAACACAAGCATTAGTAAACCCCATACAGATTAAAAAATGTAACCCCAGAATACCTGATTTATGTATAATGACCAAATGCGTCACCATACATATATTCTGTCCTAGATTGATATGTAAATTCTAAATAAGAAAAAGTTACTAGAACCCAAACGGCATTTCAATTATATTCAATACACATAAATGTTTAAGTATAATGAAAAACATTATCACTTAACAATGTGCACAACCTAGTAACTAAACCAATATGAATGCAATATACAGATCAAAAGGAGCCGTTAATATAAATCCATAACGCCCCTCATACTTCCGTATTTACAAGACATATAATTGAAAGCCCAAAAAGTTATAATACATTGGTTTCCAAAGACAAAGAGTCAAAATAATGTCCATATTACATTCATAGTGTCACTGTGCTCCATTCGACATATTCCATACACCGACCCTCTGACTATGCAAAAAAAGGCCACGATAGTTCCCATTCATCATAATAATACATAGATATATATCACAAGAAATGTATTATAGGTGATCATTAATACCTGGCGGGAATAATGCACCCAAATGTATGATGAATATGATCTTATATAACATAGATTATTATATTACAATTTATCAATGATATACTTATAAAGCATTGTTGCTATTTATGAAATAATTTGTTCTATATATTTATATTAGAGTTTGACAATGTGATTGAAATTTTTGTACATTTTATTGTTATTTTTTATTTTTTATTTTTTATTTTTATTTATACATTCATTTTATGTTTGATTTATGTTTACATATATTATTTGAGAAATATACATGTAGGGCATTGTGTTAAGCCCATACTTGTTTATATAATACTGAGGTATATTCACAATATGGGTGCTGGGTTTATTTAATATTAAGAACTTATGTTTGAATTTTGATTGGTTTAAAGTGTTGACTGACATTATAAAAGGGAATCAGATGTTGTGTTTGGCTTTTTTCATATTTTTCAGCTCCACTGAAGAAGGGTAACCGAAACCGGTTTGGAGCAGGATATATTTTTATATCCTTTGTGCATTTGTCAATAAAATGGTTTTGGAACAGTACTTGCTGGCCGTTGTGTAATTTGCGTAGTTTGGTTGGCCGTGCATCGCTCCACGTGAGAGGTTTGGTGTGTTTGGTTGTTGCTTGTACCTCTCTGGGAGCCATCTTGTTCCAGTCGAGTGTGGGAGAAGACTCATCACCTGGAGGAGGCTTTTTACGAACTATAGAAGCCAACGGATGTCTGTTCATTCCTTTTTTCTATGTATGGTCAGTACTTTGATTAACCAGTTCTCCGGTTGTGGATTACCTATTGGATTATATGTGTTTTGGAACATCGTTTTTGAGAAATGATAAAGTCCAGTTAGAAGCAAGTTTCGGCTCGTCTTTGTGGGTTCAAAAAGCCACTACATTGTGCGGAATCTATAATATAGACGGAATTTTTGGTTTATGTCAGACATTATTTTCACTTCTATCTGATGGTCTCTGGGAACATTGTATTGAGGAATACTTGTTATCCTCATGTTCAGGTACTGTTTACCTAAGAATATTAGGCCGTCAACGTTTTTGGGAACTATCGTGGCCTTTTTTTGCATAGTCAGAGGGTCGGTGTATGGAATATGTCGAATGGAGCACAGTGACACTATGAATGTAATATGGACATTATTTTGACTCTTTGTCTTTGGAAACCAATGTATTATAACTTTTTGGGCTTTCAATTATATGTCTTGTAAATACGGAAGTATGAGGGGCGTTATGGATTTATATTAACGGCTCCTTTTGATCTGTATATTGCATTCATATTGGTTTAGTTACTAGGTTGTGCACATTGTTAAGTGATAATGTTTTTCATTATACTTAAACATTTATGTGTATTGAATATAATTGAAATGCCGTTTGGGTTCTAGTAACTTTTTCTTATTTAGAATTTACATATCAATCTAGGACAGAATATATGTATGGTGACGCATTTGGTCATTATACATAAATCAGGTATTCTGGGGTTACATTTTTTAATCTGTATGGGGTTTACTAATGCTTGTGTTTTCTATACTAGGTGCAAGTGTTTCGGTATATCTTTTGTACTTATTTGAGTGCAAGGTAGCGTGACGAGTGTGCTTTTGTCGCTATACACGTTGCCAGATATTTATATAATGGTGGTTGGCCAAAGGGATATACAGATTGATTATACAAGTCATGTTTTCATCTACTATGTGATTTGCACCTAGTTATCTAGGCTTATGATATACCCAGAATTGTGCTGACATATGGTTGTATTATGTCGGGACCATTTAGGGTACCTCACACATATTTATAGTACCTAGCTCTAGACTGTTTATTTGTTTAATTTTTAGTGCATTATTATGGGATGCGTTAAAGTACTGTTGCAAGAAAAATGGTGGGCTTGAACCTATGGTTATAATTATGTCCACACAATCATAAGCTTATGTTTGGGGTTATTTGTGTACTCTGTTGACATTGTTTGAGAATTGACTGGCTTGTGGCTCTTGTAATTGTCGACATTAGATTGGGTAGATTTTTATGATATACTAGTGATGGTTTGGACTATGCTAGATTTTTTATTTTTGGTATGGTCCAAAGGCCTTTTAGTTATATGATAATATAAGGATTTGGAACTTTGGATATACAGTATAGGGGGATATCACCCATATATGATGTGTCATACTTATGGAACTGGATATGTAGGTATACTGCTGGATAGAATATTATAAAGGTATTTTTTATGCCTTTTGAGTTCTAAGGTATTTAATAATTATTTCTTAATATTGGTAAAATATATTATTATCGGTCTTACTATAAATATTAGGATATAAGACTGTGTGTTTCATTAGCTACCAATATTCAGAATTTTTTGCATTACCTATATTTAGTTGTGTATTTTGTTAGACACTCATGCTTTGTTCTTATAAACTATCAGATAGGAGTTGATACTTTAGTTTGAGTTAGAACAGTACTTATTTATCAGTCATTTGGTTATTGTGATATAAGACTGTATTTTTCAACTAGACATTTATATTTCAATACCTTTGGTATTATATACACTCTACAAGTTTGAGACTGCTAATGATTAGACTATGTTATTTAAAAAATACAATTGGATTGGATTGGTTACGTAATTTTGGAACTGATTCTACTTAGTAGTTAGTACTATTATTCATCCATTGGCCATTTTTAGGTCCCTATAAGGTTTTCCATCTACCTTGGATTTTATGTAATTTGGTCAATATTGGTTAGCTGGACTTAGTGTAGCTGGTGTTTTCCTGAGTTACTGGTATTTGTATATGTTATAGATTCCATTATAATTGGATACTATTTATTCGTGCCTTGTTTTGGCAGAAGTTATTTGAGTCTTTTTCTAGTTTTGGCACCACAATCTCCCCATTTAGGTTTTGCTGGGACAGTTACTATGAATTTGGACAGTATATTGCAGGGTATGTGTGCTGATAGAGAAGATATCCAGGTCTTTGGACTGGAATCGATCTCAAGCAACAGTTCTATGGATCAACAGACGACTCCCTCTAGTGATGGATGCCAATTTGCATTTTGTAATCTGGAAAAAGCCCTTAAGGGGCTGAGAGCAAATATATGGCATCTACGCCTATTTAAGGCTTATTTACATAAAAAATTAGTGCCACGTGGACTTAGAATTAAGTTAAAGCCCATGGTCAGCAGATCTGAAGAGAGGCTGACCAATGAGTGGTTTGAGGCAGTTCAAGAGGGATCCATGAAGTTTGTACAAATATTGACAGATTATTATGAAAGGACAATAGACTTAAATATTGTTGAGATTAAAGAGTTAAGCAGTATTTGTAAACAATTTGAATCCAACACCAATTATGGTACGTTGGTTGCCAATTTATCAAAAGAATTGACCCAGTATGATAAATTGACGAAAGAGAGGAAAGTTAAAAAATTTCATAGGGACGTTAATGATTATGCTAGAGGACGTCCCTTTGAGCTTCAAAAATCAGTGAGATTTAAAGATATGTCTATGGGTAGGAGTGGTGCCAAAACTAAGAAATGACCTAGACCAATCCTTAAGAATAGAGAACAGACATATACCAGCACCTCGGGTGATGAGTCTTCTCCCACTGACAGTGAGGGGGTTACTTCTGACCTCTCACCTTATAAAAAAAGAAGTAATATACCTACCCCTTTTGGGGTAAGAAGAAACGATGCGGGGGGAGGAAACACCGCAATAGGTTCAGATTTGGAATCAATGGATGGAATAGTGCAAGCTCTTCTGAAATAGATGTAACTACTACATTTCAAAATGTGCTTAATCTGTCTAAGGTGGAATTAACATTGGAACAAGAAAAAATATTGAATAAAGGTTTAGGGTTTGTACCCATACCCATACCCATAGGTTATTTCTAAGCTAACTGCCCTTGCGAGCCATTGTAAGCCTAGCCAATTATCCCTTGTGAGACTCAAACCCTGCACCTTGTGTTTGTAAGGCAAACACCTTAACCATTAGGCCACCCAGGATACCCGGATTTTTTTGTGATCAATATCAAACTGTAAAAGATATTTTGGAATTTTGCCGTCGTCTAAACCTTAAGATATTCTTTTCAGATCAGACAAATAATACAGCTCAAAGATCTACTGAATTTAGGTTTCTCAAATCTACCTTTCAACCTCCTGCTAATATGCATGTTACAGCCTTTCAACAGGCAGTACTTAGGGATTTACATTTTCCGCCATATGGCTTCAATATTTTGTCAGACAATATTCAGCATACTGAAAGACAGGCACTTGAGGAATTAAAAAACAACAATGACATAGCTATTGTCAGGGCAGATAAAGGTGGGGCAGTAGTGGTTTTGGATATAGATTATTATATACAGGAAGGATTAAGACAATTATCAGACCAAAAATGTTATAGGAAAATGGACATTGATCCTACCACTACTTTTAAAAAGGAAATTGATGAGTTCCTGAGTAGTGCAGTTGAAAATGGTATTTTGTCTAATACTATTGTTAAACATTTGACAGTTAATGATCCTAATAAACAGATACTTTATCTATTGCCTAAAATCCACAAATCCCTGACTTCCCCACCTGGTTATCCAATTGTGTCTGGTCATGGTTCTTTGACGGAACCACTTTCAGTTTTTTTGACTGAATATTTAAAACCTTTGTTAACTCAGGTAAGAGCTAGGATTAAAGATACTACACAGTTTTTACAAATCATAGCAGAGATGGAACTTGAACCAGACTGGCTACTCTGTACTTTGGATGTAAAATCCTTATACACGAGTATTCCCCATTGGGCGGGTCTTCAAGCATTACAATATTGGCTTGAGAAATCTAACTTATATCGGCCTGGATTTAATACACTTTTGATCTGTATGTGTGAGCATGTTTTGAATAAAAATGTATTCTTCTTTCAAGGTGACTGCTATTGGCAGTTACAAGGCACTGCTATGGGTGCATCTTTTGCACCCATATACGCAGATCTATTCATGGCGTACTTAGAAGAATACTTAATTTATGATACATCTCACAATATTTACATCGTAGAAATAGATATCTGGCGCAGATATCTTGATGACTGTTGGATGGTGTGGCGGGCGGATGCTGAATATCTTAAAGAATTTGTGGACTACCTTAACAGTAACCCTTGGGGCATTGAATTTACTATTAATAGTAGTAGGTCCAATATTGAATTCTTGGATGTCAGTGTATATAGGAAGCCAGATGACACACTAGGTACTAAAATATATAGGAAATATCCCGAATATAATACACTGCTACATGCCTCGAGCATGCATCCCCGCCACACTGTCCGGAACATCCCAAAATCCCAATTCTGTCGTATCAAAAGAATTAATTCCAGTCATGAAGACTATGAGATAGCCAGTTTGGATCTTATGAATAGATTCTATGATAGAGGGTATGCTGTGTTTGATATCAAATCTGCTAAATATAGGTCAGACAACAAAACTAGGGACCAGCTCATACAATATAAAGACCATCAACAAGATAAAAAAGGGGATGAAGTCATGAGATTGGTCACTACCTATGGCAGGAATAATCTAGTTATTAGAGGAGTGGTAGAGAGAAATTGGAATATCTTGATGGCTAATGACATTCTTAGACAACATCTTGGGACACGTTGCCAATTTTCTTATAGAAAGGGCAAAACTTTAGGCTCTATGTTTTCACACTTTAAACATCATAGCAGTGGAGGGCTAGGTATAAACAGCTCACCATTATGGGCAAAGAATTGATTGGCACCTATCCTTGTGGACATTGTACGTCCTGTTTGGATATCAACAAAACTAAATCTTTTAGTAGTGCCAATACCAGCAAAGTTTATGATTTAAAATTTTTGGTAATTGCTCGATGAGTTGGGTTATATATCTTGCCATTTGTCAATGCTCTGCATTTTATGTGGGAAAGACTTCTAGGCCTCTTAGAATCAGAATTGGGGAACATAGGAGTAACATTAAAACAAAAATCTACTAATGCCCTTTATCTACATACTATGAAACATCCCACGGCAAAATTCAAGTTCAATATTATTGACAGGATTGTTGGTGATAGGAGTCATCAACAAGGCTGGGATAATATTTTGACAGAAAAGGAGAAATATTGGATCATACATTTGGGTGCATTATTCCCGCCAGGTATTAATGATCACCTATAATACATTTCTTGTGATATATATCTATGTATTATTATGATGAATATGATCTTATATAACATAGATTATTATATTACAATTTATCAATGATATACTTATAAAGCATTGTTGCTATTTATGAAATAATTTGTTCTATATATTTATATTAGAGTTTGACAATGTGATTGAAATTTTTGTACATTTTATTGTTATTTTTTATTTTTATTTTTTATTTTTATTTATACATTCATTTTATGTTTGATTTATGTTTACATATATTATTTGAGAAATATACATGCAGGGCATTGTGTTAAGCCCATACTTGTTTATATAATACTGAGGTATATTCACAATATGGGTGCTGGGTTTATTTAATATTAAGAACTTATGTTTGAATTTTGATTGGTTTAAAGTGTTGACTGACATTATAAAAGGGAATCAGATGTTGTGTTTGGCTTTTTTCATATTTTTCAGCTCCACTGAAGAAGGGTAACCGAAACCGGTTTGGAGCAGGATATATTTTTATATCCTTTGTGCATTTGTCAATAAAATGGTTTTGGAACAGTACTTGCTGGCCGTTGTGTAATTTGCGTAGTTTGGTTGGCCGTGCATCGCTCCACGTGAGAGGTTTGGTGTGTTTGGCCAGTAATCAAGGAGTCTCAATCCTCTCCACTAGCACCAGTGAGAGGGATGCACATTGGAAACAATAACAAGAACACACACAGTAAAGTACAATTTCCCTTAAGAGCACACAGAGATCACAGTTATTCTGGGTCTGGTTTCTTCCTTTCTCTCCAGATCCCCAATAAGACTCCCCACTGGCACAGCTATAGGGTTCAGATCTCAGCTGAGTAGTCAAGCCAAAACCTCCAGTACCCTCTCTGTCCAACCAGTACTTCGTGTCCCTGCCCAAGTAGCTAACACACACACACACACACACACACACACACACACACACACACACACACACACACACACACACACACACACACACTTTGAGATTTGCTTTATACACAAACACACAGACACTCCTGGGGAAGGATGGCACAGGTTCTCCAGCTATGCCCCCTCCTGCCAGGCTATAAGGTAGCAATCACTGCCACCAACTACTCTTATCAGCTACTAATAAGGCCCTTCCTAAAGGGTGATCAGTTTCACTGTGTAATATTACTGTTATGCAAATAGTAAGTGTGACCCAGGGCTAAAGCTATTGGAGTGGCTTGGAGATTATCACCAAATACATGCAATTTACTGTAAGAGCTTAAATTATATTTACACAAAAGAGCCACAGTTGAAAGGTTTAAAATATTTAATAATAAATAATAAAACACTAGACAATGCTTATTACTGCAACACAATGACATTACAGAGTTCAGAGATCACAGGAAAATGCTTTAAAAATACTGTAGAATAATCTGACATAAATATAGAAAACAGCTAGATTAATCTGGCTATTTCTATCTATAGCTAAGATAAAGCACTGTTCTCAATTCTACTAACATACAGAGCAAAGCAAGTGCTGGTGAGTGGATGTTCTTCAGACAAAATCTAAAATGCTCAAATCTTTCTCTCTGAGAAAATCTTAAATTGATAAACACCCAGTACTGCCGAGTCATTTCACATTACATCATTTTTATCACTTCTTTAGTTCCCAGGCTAACAGAAACTCAAAATTTGCATTTCTTATTAAGCTGCACCTGGCCAGGAAGCCACAGCAATAAAATACATTATATATGTAAAACCTTAGTATTCATCACTTAAATCAAGACAATAGAAATAATTTCCTGGCCCAGACATCCTGTCTCCGAGCTTGAGATCAAACAGTCATACAATGCTTGACTTAGCTTTCTTCCAAAAGAGTGCACTGTGGTTACATTTTTGAAGCTCAGTACAACATATAGTTTAATCATAACATATAGTTCTCTTTACATTTGTAAGCCAAACCTGTGGATTATATTAATATTTACAAATGACATAGAATTATCTAGAAAATTCTATCTAGCTAGGCTGGCAGCCTTCACATCCGGAAGTGTGGTATTTTCGGTAAAGTCGACATTCCTCAGGTGTCGACTTTTCTGAAATACCTTGTTCGGTCATGTTTGTGTTTGGAGATTTGATTTGCGACATTTCAGTTTGGAAATCTGAACATTCGCACATTGCAGGTGCAAGATTTTGATAGTAAACATATATATATATATATATATATAGATATATATATATATATATATATATATATATATATATATATATATATGCAAATAGACAAATATATATAGAGAAAGTAAGAGAGGAGTTTAATCATTATTAAATTGGAGGATAAACAAATAAATGAAACACTGTCCCATCTGGTTTAATTTACAAAGAGCTGTTCTTAAGGAGAGATATTAGAATAAACTTGTGGAAAAGCCACAACTCTTCAGATTAAAGGCTGTGTGCCTTGACAATTACATAGGAGAAACATGTTGAGAAAGGAGTTTTAGATTGGAGATAAGAAGAAGTGCATGAAATTTGAGAAATATGGAGCTGGACAAGAACGTTCATAGATTCATAGTTGTGTACTAGGCTTAAGGCCCTGGAGCCTTTACAAGCCTAACCCCAAAAAATTGCCCAGGCTCTGTGCCTCCTGATGTTAGTTCACAGTGCCCCTATCTAGTAGGGCAACTGGCATGATCCCTGGAGTAAACTTTCTGTTAACCATCCATTCATCAAGATTTCTCTTGAAGAGGGCCAACAGGGTGCTCTTCTTGAAATTAATGGGAAGCTTATTTCAGAGTATGCACAGTCTTTGGGAAATGAACCTGTCCCTCCAGCATATTCTGTTAATTTTGGTAATGAGGTTGTTGTGATCTCTGGAGCGTGTGGCATGGGGGGATTGTGATTTCTTTAGGTGTAGCATTTCAAGTAGGGCTGGGTCGGACATGGCTTTGTAAGTCAAGCAGAGATCACCTCTAAGTAGATGATAAGAGAATGAGAACAGCTGACGTTTCTTGAGTCTGTCCATGTAGGACATGTGTTTAAGGTCTAGGATCTTTTTTGTGAGGTACTTTTGTAGCCTCTCCAGCTGTTGTATGTGTCTGCTCAGGTACATGCCAAATGGGGCATTATATTCAATGATTGTTAACTTATTAATTTTCACATTGACATTTATATTATGGTTATGGATACAAAAAGCATTCTCAGTGAGACCTGATACAGATTTTGATTTAGGTATTTAAGTGGCATCTCTAATGAAATGTAAATAAGTGTCAGCTAATGAAATCTGGTCTGTGTGTTTGTGTATGTATGAGATCTATGGAAAACATAGTGCCAGCAAGGGAAAATGTAAGAAAGACCATGGGGGAACAGACAACAAAAGCATTGTGGTAGGGCTGTTCTTGAATTCGTAAAGGTTACACAAAGTATACACATACTTTACACTTTGTAGTACCCTTCAAAAAAATCCCCACATATTTATTTTATTTTACTTTGTTTTGATTTATTTTATTAATTTATTGAAATTTGTTTACTGGGAAAGTCCAGCTGGGTCACAAGATCCCATTTTCTGTGGAGGCCTGGGGAGAAAAGCTCCATTTAACAGAAAAAAATCAGGTTCATCCTGGAACAAACATAAAAATATATAGTTTTAATAGTTGTAATCCCAAATTATTTACAGTTTTAGAATGGTAATCCCTGAGAGCAACTACCGTGACTAAATAAATTCAAGGTTACACATACTGTAAGCTTAATAAGCTCCTGCCTATTACAGTGTTAGGGTAATAGCACAGTGTATGGTGAAAATGGCTTTAGTTTTTTTATTTTATTCAAGCACTTTATGACTTACAGGATTCACGAATATTTGCAATAGGTATGGATGAAATCCAAAGATAGAGAGGATGGGAGACTCAGTGGAAAGAGTGGGGGAATGAGAACTGACATGGAGGCAAAGAGGTGAGAAAAGAGGGTGGATTTGAAAATGGAGATATGATAATTAGACACATTCAGTTTAAGCCCTGGAGCAATCATAGATCGTAGTGAGGAGAAAGAAGAAGCGGATGGTCATTGTGGTAGTGATGCAAGTGGGAAACGATCAATTGTTTTGTTAGCGATATCATGGTCTAATTAACATGATAAAGGAAATTAAGAGAAAAAAAAATGATTTCTAGATAGAGACAGAAAATAAAAGAGTCTGCCATGTCAGTGCTTTCCAGCAGAGTAGGTTTGTCTGCACAGGAGTACAGAAGAAGGGCTGATAACTGAATGAAGTTCAATTATGTATAAATCCCTGCTGTGGAATTTATATAATGATATAAATATTTATAATAATTTCCAGACTGTTTGTTTTACTCTTACATGCAGATAAGCATTATCCTTCTAGAACTTTTCAGTAACTCTAACATGTAGTACACTTCATATGCCGTTGTCCTGGCTGTACATCCTCTCTTCTGACTCACAGGCACTTTCTCAGACTAGTTTTCCCTTAAACAAGTATAATTCATACATTCACAGAGGAATATATAGGGCCCAATTCCAAAAGGCTTGCTCTCAGTGTAAGTGACCACTTACACTGAGACAGGCTAAGAGCAGGTCTTTTGTAATCTGACCCCTGGGGTAATCCTGTTTATAGATAGGCTTTACAACAAAGTTACTTAAACTGAGAATGAGTCTTTTGGAATCAGGGCAGACTTACATGGAGTACTCTTTTGGAATTTGGCCCATAATTCTTGTTCTCCCCAGTTATTACACAGTCTATATATTTTTGCAATACACTGATATTGTGTTACAAGTTATCTTGGAAAATAAACATTGGTTCAAAGACTAACAATGCCTGTATGAATAAACAAACAAATTAGCTTTTGATTTGTTTTCTTTCATTCTAAAGAATATGCTAGTGTACATTTATGTTAGGAGCATTATTATTATTATAACTATTATTATTAACATAAATCCCTCTTGTGTGCTCCTACAAATTCGGCTATGTTTTATGTCTTAAAATCAGGATTCTGCTACCAATTATTAACCCCCACACCTGTTTTGTAACTGTTTTCCAGTTATATTGCTCTGCTAATTTGTGAACATGTCCATATGGTGGCTATTGTTTTACAGGTACCATTACTAGCTTGTGTTTCCATTTTTCATGGTGAGTTTTACTATGAAGCCTTGAGGGTCAAGATATCTAGGAACCAAAACAGCAATTAGAAATACCGAAAAACTGTAGGGGTGAAAGTTCAGCTTATAAGCATTTTTGCAGGAGTGCAACTCCAGTTGCACACTCCATTTAGGGGCAGGTGCCCCACATGCAGAGAAATTATATATATCAGCTTCACAGCCAGACAAACATGAAGAAAGGAAAAAAGTCATCTCCCACAACAGTGGGATTGGTACAAGTGCATGATTACGGATTGCACCCAAACTGATTTCCAGTGGAAGCTATCATCTGTTTCATGACACTTCATGCTTCGGGCAATGATGCCTGGGCAATTACATACCATCCGCCTGTTTTTATAAATATTTTTGGCACCTGTGGAGCAAACAATCAGCTATCACTGGTATCTGTCTAGGATCAGGGCCGGTGTTAGCATTTTGGGGGCCCCCAGCAAATGTCAAGATGGGGGCCCCCTAGGCACTTCCAGTATAAGTATCATCCTAACAATGCCATCCATCCTAAGCAACCTTTTATTGCATGCTGCAAACTTTTAGGAGTAGTATCCACAGACAGACCTGCAGCTACAAGCTTTTACATTACAACAGGTCTATGTATCACACTTTCACTATGTTGAGCTGTCTAACAAAGAGGCAGTTAGAGTTACTGGCACTTAGTTGCAACAGTGATACATTGCAACAAGTCTATGTACAGGTCTGGACTTAAAGTGAAATGATGACTGGACCTACATTTCAACACCACCCACCATCACCCCCCCCACACACACACACACACACACACACCCAGTCATCTCCTCTGAGTCCTTCTCCTTTTGGGCTCCCCATACCATCCATGTTACTTTTTTCTTCCTTTTTTCACATTTTGCCTTACTCTAAGCTTTTTCAAGAAGGCATAACTTTCTATATGCTCTGAAGTGCATTTTACACAACATTTTCATCCAATAATAGCTTGAACAGAAATTATGATTAAGGAAAGAAATTCACTGTTGTGGTTCAGCTTTAGTTTTCCTTGCATCCTTTCAAGACACCTTTCCTGAACAAGACAGACCAGTAATAACCATTTAGGAAATAAATCAAGTCAGGGTCCAAGAAGCCACAGGTTTACAGATGGTCTGGGATGCATTTTAGAGCATTTTCTCAACATTTTGCTCCAATGGTGGCCTAATTAAAAATTATGAAGAAAAAAAGAATTTCAGTCTTATTTTTTTCTTTCAAGGAAGACATAATTTGTGCCCAAGGCTTAATTTTCAAAGCTGACAAAATTGTAGCTTACAGTAAACTAACAAGCCAGTAGTTGTGAGAATATTTAAGTCTTATCTGGAAATACTGCCTACCTCCCTAACCCTCTAAAAAGACAGTCACTGCCTATGCATCCCTCTGGTGTTAGACTGGGATGAAAGCAGAGATTTAAATTGCCTTTGTCATATATTTCAAGTGACTGATGATATACATATACATAGCATGTTCTTCACCCCAGCCGTCAAAGGCAGCCACATGTATATGTGCCTAGTACGTGATTGTGAGAATGATTTCAGTAATATTCAAATTTGTTGCTCCTAAACAGTACACCTCTCTTACACAAGCTATAGTAACCTTCTTTGTACACCTCTGAGGTCTGTGAGAAACACTGCCCTCAGCTCAAACACAAGCTATAATGACTTTATGTGCACACCTCTAAGGTTTGAATGTGATGAAAATTAAAGATGTAATATCCACACAATCTCTAGTCCCTCATAACCCAGAGCAGCTTTATGTACACACACACACATTTGAGCAGGGCTGGTTTTAGAATGGGTGTGGTTGTAAACAGAGGCTATTATTAGCTTTATCCTAAAAGGGTCATATCTCAGTACCATTCAGGTTAAACAGCGTATTCAGAAAATTGATATATTTTTCTCCAACAAGCAACAGCTTTGGTGGGGGGCCCCAGAGTCAAGGATGATAAAGGAGTCCCCATTATCCATTTGGACAGTCTGGTGAGTGGGGCAACCAGACTCCAAGAATATCTAAGTGTCTGAATGTTCTGTGATATATGTTGTCTTACTTTTGAAATATAATTACTTGTTAGGTACATTTTTTACTGATACACAGAAGAATAATGTCTGTGTCTTGGCATTATTGGGTGCATGCACAGATAACAACCAGTGATGTTTTTACACACACACACACACACACACACACACACACACACACACACACACACACACACACACACACAAAATGCATAAGCCACAGCAGTACTAGTTATGTACTTATTTCAGCAAACAGCAATGCCTTGTGCAACATTGGTACTGCCACACCAGATTAGTCACTGCTGTTTAGCAGTCGTCAGACAGGAGAAGCGGTAAGATTTATCTCATTGAGGAGTAATGTATACCTGTCACTGTCCCTACTTTCACAGACCTTCCCTGATTTTGCTCATACTTTTGCTTTATCCTTTGTAAAAAGTCTGATTTGGTGGTAAATCATTCAGGATAGCAAACAGTCAATTAATCCAGACATCTGAGTTTTATACTTATTGTCCAAAAATAGATGTCGATGCAAAATATGTTATTCTAGTAACTTTTAAGTGAATTAGAGTAATATTTAAACATATTTCTGATTCTGAGCATTTATTCTATTATTTTTGGGATTGTACTGAATTTTTAAGCAAAGAAATTGAGTTATAATATCTGGTGTTCTGGTATTAGTTATAAAACTACCTGAAAGAGAAACTATCCCTGATGATCGGAAGCATTAGCTCTTCTTAAAATCCAAAGTTTCCACTGAGGTAAGTCACTCTGGGCTGCTGATCCCTCTAGTGCTTATATTGTTCATGTTCATTATCATCTTCATCCTAACAGGGTCATATCACAGCCCTGTTCATGTTAAAGAGCATAATTAGGATATTAATGCAGTTTTCATTCCTCATTTTCCCCCAACCAGCAGCAGCTTTTGTGGGGCCCCCCACACAGACAAAGATGATTAAGGTGGCCCCCTGAAACCATGGTTTTGCAGGGACCAAAAGCTGGCTATGTAGTTATTTTTAGTGGAGAAAATGTCCAAAAGCAGGGTTTAACTAAGCCAGGAGCACTGTGTCAGTAGTAAAATATTTAATGGCATTCTGATGCCTGTTACTTGACAAAACACCATTACTACAACTAGAAATATATTTGAATTTTAAGGGAGATATAAATAAGAGTTATTACCCTCATAGTTTATTAAGTATGCAAGACTGCTGCACTAGCCTTTGTTGGTTTTACAGATGTGACAAAATATCAGGATAAGATAACTTGCTGTTATTGGGGGCCCCCAGGGAACAGGAGGCCCCCAGCGACCGCAGGGTTCGCTGGTGCCTAAAACCGGCTATGTCTAGGATTTAAGATGCCAGGAGTCATTCCTAACCACAATTTCGATCTAATTTGAAATCCTCCTATTACCTTATAGCAGAATGAAGCATCTTATTGCAGTGTCATCTTCATTGCCATAGAGAATTATTCATTTTATATGCCCTGACCATTTACCCATTCCAACATCTGAAGTACAACAAGGTAAGGCTGTTATAACTAAAAGTGTCAGTATGTGAAGCCAGTATTTTGTAAGCCTGGCATGCTTACCCCAGGATCATTACCAGGACTGCCATTTATGAATCTTCTCCACACCTAGGATAGGTGAGCCTGTAAAATACCACTGCTACCCCCCCCCCCCCAGTTGACTTCTCTAGTTCTGGGTTTGCTAGTCAAATATAGATCACCTGGGATGCAACAAGAGCTCCCTCTCTCTCTCTCTCTCTTTGCCACAAACCCAACTGGATGTGAACCTTGTTTTGAGGATTGCTTTACCTTTCATTAACAAGCTAAATCAGCTAGAGATTTCATTTTTTTCTTGTGCATGGTTGTATTGTCCAGGCATGTCCTAATCTAAAATTAAACAAAGTTAAGTTCTTAGTGTTCCTAGACCTTTATGTATCTGCTATATCTACCCTATGTTTTACGAAGTCTTCGTATTAATACATGTGACTGTGGTCAAATGTCATCAATAGAAACAAATATTTGTTGAGCAATTTTTAATTCACATAAAAAGAGTTTTGAAAACAGTCATTCTGGACTAAAACATGCATGTATCTGCATTTTTTGTGCTGGAACCAATTGTTTGGGACAAGACCTTATCCTAAATAAAACAATGTAAAATTCTAAGTGTTATAAAGCCTTTAAAAATCTGGAAACCTTTCTTACCTACCAAATGCATGGTATGTGAAAGTGGTGAGATGTAACAGAATGCAGACTTCTGCTGAATAAGCAGCATTTTATTTAAATACCAGTTGTAAGTTTGTGGCACTGTACATATTTTGTACAGGCAATGTGTTAGTCTGTGCTATAAAAGTAAACTTGCATGTGTCCTGAAGTCCTCCCCAACCATTTCTGTGATTAATGTTGCTGTTGTTTCTGTCCTAGGTCACAGTTGTAAAAGGAATATCCTTTCGTAGCCCTTGTGAATATCTGCTTAAGAAGACTGCTAAGTGAGTTAATTAATTAATTAATTAATTAATTAATTAATTGTTTTAAACAACAGATTCCTGGAAACTAGGGAGTGCGAATGGAAAGCAGGACAGGAAAACTATGAGATGGCAATGGCATGCACCTTTGCTTGTGTCGGAAGGTGAGTGGAGGTGTGAGGATTGCAGTTATTTGTTGCACATTTAAAAGTCTGCACTTGTGTGAAGTGTCAACGCAAATTTCCCTTTAGGACAGAAAAGTATGAGCCGTTAACTAGGATGCCTTATTAACGACTTTTGTATGGTTTACTTAGTTCTCAAATCATTTTAACAACTGTATGGCTGAATGTTGTTATAGACACAGTTCTGAAAACATTGGTATTATATGTAGATATATGCATAATGTATTCTGGTATCACAAAAGGTGCGGCATTCACGTGTTAATATGAATAATGGGTGCAATCAAATTAAATCTGCATTAAAAAGGTCTGAGTAAGGAATCTAAGTCAGCACTTTAAAACTTGTTTTCTTTAATTACTTTCCATGTCTAATGTCATTAAGGATATTAAAAATTCATTAACAGGAGCTGCAAAGTGGCAAAGCAGTAAAGCTATCCTTGTGGGCTAAAAATAAGTTGAAGATGGCAGTTAGTTTATTTATGAAGATGTCTACCATTTTAAATAAAAAAAGATTCAGTCTGTAAACCATAAAAGCACAAGAAGTACCTGGGAGAAATTTGTCATTTCATACAGCCACATTCATGGGGATAAAGCATGTATTTATTTGGAGAGTTATAAACATATTTTAAAATAAGTTGAAACAAAAAAGGTATTTGGGGAAGTTTGCAAACATTATAACATTGAAGTAGTTGATAAACACTGGAAACATGAGCCACAAAGCATTATAAAAAAATGATGTTTATATCACATGGGCTCACCCATTACCAACAGTTCAAAAAATAGATGTGAGAAAACCAGATATAGTAGTCCATGAAAAGAAGACAGAAGTAACACTGATCATTGAAACTGCCACACCCAGTGACTTACAGTGTCTTTCGTACAGAGAGAGACAGTAAGTCAAAAATGCCAGGATTTGCAGGCAGAAATGAGGGCAGTGTGGGAGAAGGATATTCAGACAGTTCCAACAGTAGTAGGAGCAATGGGTCTTATAAAACAGAATTCCCAATCATACTTAGATTTGTTACCGATACATGTAATTACATGATAATTGCAGGAGTCATTACTGGGCACATTGTGAATGCTGCGAAGAACACTTCTGGCTAACATCAAAGATTGAAACAATAGTAATGTCATGGACTTTAATCATACATTGACTTAGGAATGGGATCCATTCCTGTCATGGTATTAGAAACCCAAAAAACTTGGAGAAATTAAAAAGGTTAAAGCATATATTTATTTGGGGAGTTATAAACATGCTTTAACCTGAAACAAAAAAGCATATTTTCATAAATAATAAACACTCACACATATTTATTTAATGTTGTACTCTGGGAACAGAAAAAAATCTAATTTGGATTCAGATATCTGACCATGAACTTATTGCAGATACTTGCTAGTCGGTGGCCTTCTGGGGATAAGTCTACAGGGTAAGTGACATAGCAGGCATTGTTGTAGTCCCATCAAAGTTAAGGCTAAGACAGCATACTGAATGAGTTAACTTGCTATTTATTCCAACTGTGTTGAGATAAAGGACAGTATGAAATCTTGTTTTAATTTGGGATAAAATTGGTCCAAAATGCTCACTTTGTTTTAAGTTAGTGGAGTGCACACAGAGATTTAGTTTTTGAAGATGTATCCAAATATTTTGAGTAAGCAATAGACTGGAGTTAAAAGGGGGAAGGAGACCTATGTGTACTTTAAATAATTTTCAGGTTATTTCATTACATTATTTTGGAATACATTTATCCAGCCTTTTATTTTTTTCTTTTTCTTTCTTTCTTTGTACAATTGATTTCTCCATAACTATGTAAGTCAGCAAATGACCTCAAAAGCAGACTGTAGATTGGGCCATGAATGATCTAATCCTGGCCAAATCTGCAGACATAATTTCCAATGAACTAAAGGAATTCATTGTCTGCAACTACTGGTGATTGTCACCTTCTATTGTAAAGAAATTCAAAACCTAGAAAATTGAGGTAGGTTATTTTCTTCTAACCACCAGGTATCATATAAGCAAACTACTGTGACTACCAACTTGCTAGTAAGGCATTGTCAAGAGCTTTCCAGAGGAACAGCTTTGAATAGATATTACTCATGGATTACAATAAGTAATGTGATTTTCTGATTTCAGGCATTCTCCAATGTTTGTGCAAACCTTCACTTCAGTTGGTTCTGTGTGGATGTGCTAGGCTGAGAGAAGACCAGAATATCTGAAATTTAGACTTTTTTTGGTAACCATTTCTAAGCACCTTTACTCTTGAAAGCTAAGATAACCTTATTTGAAAGAATATTATAGAACACATCATTTTTCAGAAGTCTGCCTTAGGTTCAGTTTGGCCATCCAAATGAGGTATAAAAAACTTATGGTTTCAAGAATAAGTGTCAACACAAGGAATCAGCACTAAAACAGAAAAAGTGGTACAAGTTCAGACCATAGATGAAAAACAAGGTGACTGTCTTCCTTTCAAATATATAGGGAGTTTGAAATTATGGAGTCCATTTTGAGGACTGCATTTAAAGTTCATTTAAGACTATATATGCATGGCAGGCTTGGTAGTGATCAGACTAATGCCTTAAAATTTCAAATGCAACATATTCTAAATGCTTGTTTATCTTCTTTAGACTTTTATTGAAGGTACTATTTCAATTGGCTGAAGTCTTGTTTTACTAAGACAAGTGGAAAAGAGTAGGCAAGTGACTTGAAATAAATTCTTAACATTTAAGGAAAGATATTTTAGCCTAAAACACAGGAACGCCTACATTAAGTAGACCAGTCTTTCTTTCTCTTGATCACAGAAGTTTTGAGATGATAATGCCAAAATCTAAGAAAATGTCTGTGTTTGGTAGCATTGCTTTTGCTATTGGATATATAGATTCTGTAGTAGAAACCCAGCTGAATGGACAACATTATAATCAAATATAAATATCCACTACTATGCAAAACTATAAAATAAGATAAAATATTTGGTTAGATTTTACTAAGCAGGACCATACTCTTAATGATGAATCACAATCTGGACCCCCAATTCTTTTACCATAATATCTGACGTGGGGTAAAGAAGGCTTGTAGCTTCACAAGTGAACCACATTTAAAAATCTTGTGGAACCTGGAATGTAGATAGACCTATATTCACTATAGATGTCAATTAATTTGAATGATGTGAAAGTTATAGTCATCCTCAAGTCTATGGCTACAAATTCTGGGTAGATCATGAGAAACATATAAGCAGTTAATGGCTCCCATTGACTGGCCATGATATTTTGAGATGATTTTAAAATGTCTAGTTTTGATTTGCCGTTATTTCTTGTTTTGCTTTTGATTGTGACAGCATTGAAATACCAGTATATACTAGTATATAACACCATGATCATTTACTTGATAGTTTGTTTTTTCAAGATAACTTTATTGCAGTAATGTTGTCACTCAGCTGGTCATTTATTTAAGATTTGATATTGCTTTTGGAGCATTTCAGTTATGTTAACTGTAGAGGACAATCAGAGTATTTTTGTACCCTTTTGGAGGGAATGTAGTCTGCAGAAATCTGGTCATCAGGGATATTAAGCAAGATTTTGTTCTGGGGTGTAGTATGACAACAGACATTTATAAGTTGCTACATACTGATGTTGGTATCTCTGCAGTGGCACTTTGTGACCCTAAATTAATTTAATTATCCCGATGAACAATGGGTGATGTTGATGTCATTAAACTGGAGACTAGGAGTTTTAAAGTTAACCTATGTTCAAGGAAGACTTTGCTTGGAAGAGGCTCATGTTGCACTAATATTTCATTGGTGTACTACTATGAAGCAATTAACTTAGAAAAACAGGACTGCTCTTATGCACATTTATAGGTTCATATGTTTTGGATAAAATTAAATTTTAAGCAACAGAGATGCTGTTATGGGTATTTATAGGTTCATAAATTATGAAATCAACTTTATGACCAGTACATCTTGAAGAAACTAAGGGGTTATCATTGATAATTTCTATTCCCCGTGTAGGTATCAAGCCCCTTTGAAAATGTGAGGGGGTACCAGCAGAAGATAATTGTAGAAATATGTAAACTTTTGGTGATGTATTGCTGTTTTCTTGAGGTATTGCTTAGTTTGATTTTAGGTGAAAGATTCCCCAAAGAAATATTACTCTCATACTGCATGCCTATGAAAAAGTCTCTCAAAGAGTACAGGATATATAATCAAATTCAGAAAGCTACTGTGAGGTCTACACCTTGCCGTAACCATGTTTGATTTATAGATAGTCCTTTTAGAGTACTACCACACAAACACATGCAGCACCATAGTGGACTGACTTTGTGGCAGTGTTAAATGCTAAAGGGGCATTCTGGGGTAGAGACACATGCTAATTAGCCACATGCTAGCCCTCATAATTCCTTGCAGGAAGACATTTATGCATCTGACTGATTCAGAGAATCATTCATCTGTCTAACTTAGCACGGCCACTTCTGGTCAATCACAGTAATGAACATTGCCAAAAGTTCATCCGTCATGTTAGAGGTAAGTGCTGGGGAGTTATTGGTCAGGTACTGTTAGGGATTGTATGATTATGTGTATGTGAGGGTCTGTCTGTGTGTATGAGTGTGTGTGTCTGCCTGGGAGTTCACAGTTCAGAAGGTTAGGTAGGGGGTATGTTGGGTGCATGTGTGTGTGTGTGTGTGTGTGTGTGTGTGTGTGTGTGTGTGTGTATTTGTGTATGGAATGAATGTGTGTGTGTGTGTGTGTGTGTGTGTGTGTGTGTGTGTGTGTGTGTGTGTGTGTGTGTGTGTGTGTGCATGTGCATGTGCTTGTGTGTGTGTGTGTGTGTGTGCATGTGTGTGTGTGTGTGTGTGTGTGTGTGTGTGTGTGTGTGTGTGTATTTGTGTATGGAATGAATGTGTGTGTGTGTGTGTGTGTGTGTGTGTTGTGTGTTGTGGGTGTGTGGGTGTGTGGGTGTGTGTGCATGCATGTGCTTGTGTGTGTGTGTGTGTGTGTGTGTGTGTGTGTGTGTGTGTGTATGTGTGTGTGTGTGTGTGTGTGTGTGTGTGTGTGTGTGTGCTTGGATAGGTTAGGGTGACTTATATCGGGGTCTGATTAGAACAGATTTCCAGATGTTGGGCATGTGGTCTGGAGTGGGAGAAAGTTTTAAATTTTGTTGTAATGGCTTGACCAGAAATTATCTACAGTGGTTGAAGTTTTTAATTTTTGTGAAGCCTCAAGGTTAGTAAGGATGGGAGCATCATAAAATATAGTGGGGAAGAGATAAGTAGTGGCAACTGTAGTTTTAGTTTCTTCACTGAGAACGTTTTTGGCTGTGTAAAGTATTCTTATTTTTATGGGTTTTTCTTATGCAATTTTGTATAAGCAGGTCAAATGTAAGATTATCATCCACTATCACACCTAATAGTTTATTGTGAGAAGTGACTTCAGTGGGCATATTACCAACAGAGAGGACTTTAAATTTAATTTTTTTTCATGAGAGAGGAATTTGGAGAGAAAAGTAGTAGTTTGGTCTTTTTTGGATTGAGCAGGAGTTGTGAGTTGTGAAGCCATGTTTCAGTGTCTGTTAAAGCTTCCCGAGTAATTTTTTGAAGGTGTACCATGTTGTCGGATGTGCAAATGAGAGTGGAATTATCTGTATATTGTATTAGGGTGGCCTGTTGTGTGGACATATAGAAGGTGTTGGCAAAAATGTTAAAGAGGAGAGGTCCAAGGGTAGACCCTTGTGGTATACCAGTGGTGACTGGGAGGTAAGGAGAGAGCATGGAGTGCCATCTTACTGACTGATACCTAATGGACAGGTAGCTTTTTAACCACAGAAGGATGGGCTGGTGGGCTGAGAGACACCTAGTGAGGACATTTAAAGTAGAAGTTTGTCTTTAGACAAGTCTAGAAATACGGAAGAGACTAGTTTGCCCTTTTCTCGACCTTTATTGACAGTATCTATAATAGGTTAGAAGCACAGTGTTAGTACTATGAGAAGGATAGAAGCCATGTTGTGTAGGGGATAAGAGTTCTTCCTGCAGGAGATAGTCTAGCAATTATTTTTGAATACATCTTCAAGTATTTTGATAAGGGGAGATAAGATTGCTATCGGTTAAAAGTTATTGATGTAAAATAGCTTCTCCAGTTAAAGTTTTAATATTGGTGTAAGATATGTAACCGTTACTGGCAGAATAATTTTTTTTCCAAAATATAAACTATGTAAATATTTAATAATGTTTACATACACATATATGCACTTACAAGTATATTCTCAAACTTATGCAGAGAGACAGAGAGATGCAGTCTCTTTAACATATACAGAAACTTAGTTGCACACACAGAGATACAGACAGAAACATCAGGGTACCAAGCATTTTATTGACTGTGCACACCTCAGTTATATTATAGGGATCAAGGAAAGAATTTCAAGACATTGTTGTCAGACACAAACAGTGCAAAGCATTAGAAGTTCCCCCTACAACAGCAGTACTTACTTTGTTGACTGTGTTCTAGCTGCAGTAATGTATATTAGCTAGTTATTATCAGATAAACACCAACACTTAATGGCGCATACAAACACAAGACACATGCACACATGTTCTTGTAACAGCTGCTGCAGTTATTTGAATTTAATCCATTTATTTTTCCCTGCTTACTACCTGCACCTTTACAAGAGCCTCAGTTATACATTGTGAAAAAGAAAAAGCAGGCCCTTGTTACTGCTACTGGTGCAGCTAATTGCTTTAGTTTTATTTTTTTCTTTCTGTATCTTGGTAACTGTGTCTTTTTTAACTGCCACATTTAGTTAGCGGGAAAGATAATGGCAGCTCCTGAAAAAGATTTCATTCTAAGCGCAAGGCATGCATGGCAGATTAGGTGTTCTTTGCACATTAATATACCCCTTTGGAATGTTGAGCATCCATTGAGTATTGCTGATTCTCCTTTCCCATTTCCTAATAAATGATAGTTCCCACAACTAAATAAGTTAATCAAAAAGGTGCGTAAATATAGGAAGTTAGAAATTATCATAAAAATAAATATTCTATGTTATATTACAGCTGAGACATTTTGGAAAAAATACAGAATATCACAAAGTGTTATAAAATAGATTTATTTATTTCAGTTTGATGACCGGGGAAGTTCACTGGGCCTGGAAGAGTCCATTTTCAGCGGAGGCCCGGGGAGAAAAGCTCCAGTAACAAATTGCAAACAAACATACAAGTTACAGATGTATACAAAGCAGTGTGATCAATTACAGCATGCTGAGGATACAGTGAAATAGATAAGAAGCATAATACTTATAATACACACATGTAGGGACATACAGGTAATAGAACACTGGTGGACAATTTTTGTATGTGCATAGAATACAAATTTTGTTGTGATAAATTCACAGTATTTGATATAAGAAGATCTAAACAAGGTTAACCATGGTGCAACAGGAAAGTGTCCTGTGTAGATAATAGAAAGTGGTGATAGGCAGAGTTGTGGTGTGAGAATAGGATGGGGTGGGTGGGGGAGTCAAAGTAGTTAGGGGAAGATTTATGTGGGAGAATTGCATGGGCATGCCCATTTTGAAGCAAGATGTGAGAACAGGAGGAATTTGAAGTTGGTGTGGTTAGGAGTATTGCACAGGGAGGGAGGGAGTTCCATAGTTTAGATAAATCACAGGATAGCAGGAAGTGGCCAGGTGGGGGGGTCGTAAGGGTGTGTAGATTTGTAGGAGGTTTTGGTTTTCGGATCTGAGAAGTGGTTGGGAATGTAGAGGATTAGGGTGGCAGCGAGAGAGAGAGGAAAAAGGAAGGTTTGAAGAAAAGCTTGTGGGCAGTGGTAAGTTTGAGAAAGTTTAGATAATTGGGTAGTTCAAGCCTTTGCAGAGTATGGAGAGTGGCACTGGTGGGATGAGTTTTTTGAGTCGGTAGTGAATTCGCTAATTTTATTGTAGCAGGATTCGAGTTTGGATTGAAGGCTTAGTTGGAAATTTGTTAATGGGGGGCACCATTCATAAGAGAGGGGAGAAGGTAGGACAAGGAAAAGGTTTTTCTGGTGGAGGGGGTGAGATAGTAGTTGTGTCTGTACAGAAATCCTAGTTTTTGGTGTTTTTTTTAATGGTGGTGTGAATATGAATGTCAAATTTTTGATATTCATCAATGATAACACCAAGCAGTTTAGTATTTGATACAATTTCAGTAGGGACGTTGTTCAGACTGAGTATAGAGAATGAGTTTTTGTCGATGGGGGATTAACCAAAACCTTACATCATTAAAATGTAAGGTTTTGGTTAAACATATTATGATTTTTCAGAAATCGTTTTAAAATTTGTTTGAATTTTCCGAACCTTGTGAACATTTATAATGTTTTAATTTGTGAAGTATGCATATTGTGGCAGCCTTAGTATTAAAACAGTAAATGGATTTTGTCTGTTAGTCCGTCTATCTACATCCATATGAATCCTGGCCTATATATGTTTTGTTATTTTGTCTATAGATTTTTCAGACTGTGTACTGGATATTTTTAGTCATTATGTTTTATTTATTTATTTTACTTTATGAGCATTAACTTTTGGTTACTTTACTTGTATTTTAACTGTTTTTGTCCTGGTCCCCTCATGGAATCTACATATTTTGTCTGTAATTATCCGTCAACATCATAAACACAAATGCATGCACACATATTCTTATTTAGAATACACACCAAATCATCAAACTACAAAAAGAAGAGAAATCTGATTACTTTTTGGAGTTAAGGTATATTACATGCTTTAAGAGGATAACAAAAAAGCACTTGTATGCTTCGTTCATAGGACATAAGACACGTTCATAGGACATAAGACACGTTCATAGGACATAGAACACTACCTACAAACAACTAATATGATTCTCACAGTCCTGATATACACATATATGTATGCTACAACATAGTTTCTTAAAGTATGTTACAATAAACTCTTCTAAAGCTACAGAAAAGTTTTTGAGAATCCCCTTCATATTAGAAAAATACATTTTGCCTCCCCATGCAACGCAGTCTATTCTGCATGGCACTACACCAAAGAAGAACAATCTTCTTATCCCAAGGGGAATGCCATTGAAGTCAGGTATAGGGGAATAAGGGTGTCTGATGATAACCAGTTTATGAGTCTGAGACAAGGCCATCAAGAAACTTTTCTCGAGAACAAATGCTATAACATAATTACTGCTGCCACACAGACAATTGCCACCACAGAACAGCAGCAGGAAGAACAGCAAGCTTTAAAACAAGTTAAAGACTTCAGTCAACCAACCAACCAAACAAAAAAAGAAGATAGAGAGAGGAAGAAAGGCTGAATGGAGTGTGTTTAATATTTTATAGCTTTTATTGGTTCCCATTGCTGTTCTGTGGTGAGCGCTTACCAATGTTAATGCTCTAGCATAAGACAAGAGCAGCTTTAAGGGATGCTTAACAAAAGCTTGTTAAGAACATCTATGATGTACGCTACTTAACAAGCTGATTTTCAAGTGTAATTACAGTGCTCCAGGCACTACATACATGCTTATTAACCTGCTAACATTATGCATTTATTTTGAAGCCAGTTAAAATGACTGCCAGCTAGTTAACAGTTTAAGTTTCCATTTTTAGGTTTACTTGGCCTCCTTTGAAGCAAGCTTGAACCTTCCCAGAAAGGTTGGACTTCCAATATGAGAAATGCTGTGCTAGACAGCCACATTTTATATATTACAGTATTCACCATTAATGAACTTATGTCCTTGTCTTGCATTGTTGTAAAATGTGAAAATAAGCAACAGTTCAACTCATGTAAAGATGTCTGAGAAAAAAAAAAAAGAGTGCTACATTTTGTGCCAAGCTATTACATTTTTGGATATGAATGGGTTTTTTTTTTATTTACGTATAATTAAAAGGATTTAACTGAAGGGAAATTTCAATAGGGAAAACAATACAATCTGGTCTCAGCCTATAAAAGAAATAAAAGGTAAGAATAAGAAGCATTTCTTCATAGCAAGAATGATGGAAAGATAATCTGGTCTTCCATAAGAACAAATGTTTGGGATCACATTGGATCAATGGTTATTGGATGAAATAGCAAAGGAGACAGATGTATCTGTGTGACAACAAGCTTAGACTAGAAAACAGTATCTATTCCACCAGTCAGAACTGTCCATAAGAATGCAAAATTGTTTTTGATCAAAGAGATTTCTGCTATCTTTAGTCAATCAGTAATGTTGTTGTGAACGGTAAACTCTGCAGTCAAGTCTTTTTTCCCGCACTTACTTTTTCTTAGATAAGTATGACTAAGTTAGAGGCCAAACTCTCCAAGTGTTATCTTTTGGTATGAACAGTGGCTCAAAGTAGTGCTTATTAAAACTGATATGGACTTAGTATTCTTTTACTAACTATTTCAAGGTCATGAATCTGATACCTTGTATGCATCTTAGTACTTGTAGTTTGGACTGGAGACCAATGAATGCCTTGTGTTCAGACATTTTTCTGACACAATGATTTTTCCTGAGGGCACCTGTTTTTTCCAACAGTATTTTAGAAAGTCTTGATCACCCATGTCCTGAAGAAACTACCTTTTATATATACACATCCTGGAAAATTTGTGCCCAGTCTATCACATGAAGAAGCTTGTTACCATATTTAGCCTTTTTGTCAAGTTGTTAAGAAGTAATACATGTCAATCTCAAATAATTGTTAGCACACTAAGCCCTTGAATTAGTATTGATTCAGAATTTGATAGAATGATGTTTATTTAATCATTTGCATTTGTTAACCAATGTAGAACAGTCATCTATTAAAACCTTTTTCAGGTTCAGTCCAGGTGCACTGTCTGGTTAAGTGACTTGCTCGGAGTCACACAGTTATGCAACTGGAGGGGGTGGAAATCAGACTCTGGACCAAAAGAAGCAAATAGTTAATAACTGAAAGTTCTGATCATTTGTGCTAACTTCCAGACAAGGAAGTACGAACATCTTCACTATTTCCAGAGTTCATGGGTGTTAAATATTCCATCTTGAAGCCTCAACAGCATCTGACAGTGGTGACCACATGACACCAGCTGAGCATGTGTGAACTTACTGTACTAACAGTGGTGACCACATAACACTGAGCATGTGTGGACTTACTGTACTGACAGTGGTGACCACATAACACTGAGCATGTGGGGACTTACTGTACTGACAGTGGTAACCACATGACACTAACTGAGCATGTGTGAACTTACTTTACTGACAGTGGTGACCACATGCACTAACTGAGCATGTGTGGACTTACTGTACTGACAGTGGTAACCACATGACACTGACTGGGTGTGCAAGGGCTTACTCTACTGGCAGTGGTGACCGCACAACACTGACTGAGCATGTGGGAACTTACTTTACTGACATTGGTGATCCGCAACAGTAACTGAGCATTCAGAGCCTTACTGTACTGACAGTGGTGATCACAAGACACTAACTGAGTATGTGGGAACTTACTGTAATGACAATGGTGAAGACATTCAATGAGCATGTGTGAATTTACTATAGTTCCTGTGCCACTTTCTTTGACTAAGATGCCTCTTTCCTTTCAGAGTACATGTAGAGGGCTGCATATTAATCCTTCCTCAAGCTTTAGTCTGTATTTAGGTGCTCCACAGGGTTTGGTCTTGAGCCTTGCTTCCTAATGCTTCTGCATTGATAAATCCTTCAAGGGAGAGGTTTATCTTAGCATTTTTCTGATGAAGATACTTAACTTTATAGGTTCATAGGTTGATACTAGGCTATCTGCCCTAGGGCATTTATAAGCCTAGCCAGAGTGTGTTTGGCTTTTGCCACCCTTTTAGATTAGTTGACTGTGCCTCTGTATAGTAGATCACAGAAGATAGCCCTTTTAAGGTTAGTTTACTGTGCCTCTGTCTAGCAGGGAGACAGAGAGATCCCAGGGGGTAAACTTATGATCTCCCATCCACTCGTCAAGATTTCTCTTGAAGAGGGTCATTGAGGGGCTCTGCCTAACATGAATTGGGATTTTGTTCCAGATTGAGGGGAGCCTCTGGGATATGAATCTGTCCCTCCAGCATGTCCTATTTATTTCTGTGCTGAGGGTTAAGTCCCTGGAGTGTGTAGCTCTAAGGGATTTGGATTTCCTGAGGTGGAGCATGTCCATTAATTCTTGGTTGGACATGGCTTTATACGTCAGGCACAGATCACCTCTGAGTAGGCGGTAAGCAACCGAGTAGAGCTGGAGTTTCTTTAGCCTAAATGCGTAGGGCATCTGTTTGAGTCCCTTGATCCTCTTGGTGAGGTACTTTTGGGGTCTTTCCAGTTGCTGCAGGTGTCGGGTAAGGTACATCCCAAATGGGGCATTGTATTCAATTATGGGCCTGATGAGTGATGAGTAGAGGGGCATAATGACTTCTCTTGATCTAGATGTGAACCCTTTTGTGATAAGGTGGGCTATATAGAAGGTCTTTCTAACCACTTTGGCAACATGATTGTCAAAGGAGAGATTGCTATCTACTTGGGTCCCCAAATCCCTAATTACTTCTTCTGTACTTAATGGATTACCACCTATGTGGTAATTTGTGTGCACTTTGTTTTTCCCAAAGGGGATGACTATGCACTTTTTGGCATTTAGCTTTAGGCCATGCTCTGGCACCAGTTATCAGTCTCTGTGAGACCCTTTTGGAGGACGCTTGTGTCAGTCTGCGAGTCGATTATGGCACCCAGTTTACAGTCATCTGTGAACTTGGTCAGCCATAGTCTTCCCGTGTTAGCCTGTACCTCAGAGAAATATATACCGAACAAGAGAGGTCCCAGGACTGAGCCTTGTGGGATGCCACTTGTAACTGGTTTAGAGTCTGACATGGCAACTGCAATTCTGACCATGTGGGTTCTATCCCTGAGCCAGTTTGCAACCCATCTTGTGACATAGGGGTTGATATTTAAGCTGGTGAGCTTATTTATGATGCCCGAGTGGGGTATTGTGTCAAAGGCTTTTGCGAGGTCCAGGTAGGCTGTGTGGACTACCTTCCATTCATCTATGGCCTTGGTGACGGTTTCAAAGAAGTCGACCAGGTTCAAGAGGCAAGATCTGCCCTTAACAAAGCCGAATTGGGCAGGATCCAGTGTTTGGAGGTTCCCAATGTCTTTGTTTATGAGTTCCATGATGATACGCTCCATAGCTTTGCAGACCAGGCTAGTCAGGCTTATAGGGCGATAGTTTCCGGGGTCCGTTGTGGCACCACCTTTGTGGAGTGGGACCACTGTTGCTGTACACCATTCCTTGGGTACATATCCTGTAGTAAGGCTGAGATTGAACAGTGACTTTATGTGAGGGTTCAGTTCTTCTTGGAACTCATGTAAGACGCAGCCCGGGACACCGTCCGGTCCCATTGATGCTGTGCTTTTTGCTTTGGAGAGAGCAGCTCTCACCTGTGCATCTGTGATGTCAGGGAGGCTACACTCTGTTGGGATAGACATTTGCTCTTTTGGGGAAGGGGGTTTGCACTGAACCTGTCTGCCAGGATGTTGGCAATGTCTGTGGGTTCAGTGTATTTTTTGTTATTTTGCACTAACTCAGAGCATATCTGGGAGTTGCCACCCAGGTTCCTGACATAACTAAAGAAGGCCTTGTGATTATCTTTAGCATCTTGTGCAATTTTTCTTTCGAAGCTGTCCTTAGATGATTTTATGAGGGATCATAGTTTCTTGCTAGTACTGATCAGAGACGCCTTCCCTTTTTAGGATTTTGCTCTATCATGTAGTAGCTTCCTCCTTCTGTTGCATAGCTTATTTATGGCTGGGGTCCACCAGACAGGTCTCTTGCCTTTGGAGGAGTGAGTCCTGGTTTTATTTGGGATAGCACGATCCATGCATTCCTGTAGGTGTCCATAGAATGCATTTGTAAAGGAGTCTGCGGTTTGGGCCATATTTTCCACTGGCCCGGGGGCTTTGAAGGATTCCACCTCGGTTTTGAGAAGTGTGAAGTTTGCTTTTGTGAAGTTCTTCACCATGGTTTTCTTGGCTGGGGGTGGGGATGGGATATGGATGTCCAGTGAGATTAATTTATGGTCAGATCTTACCAATGAGGGGTATACCTCTGGTATGGAATATAGAGTCCCCATGTTGGTGATGATCAGGTCCAATATGTTTTCCTCTCTTGTGGGAGTGGTGACGAGTTGTTCCATAGCATTTGAGTTTATACATTCTAGGAACCACTGGGCGAGGGTGTTGGGGCTTGAGTAGTGCTCCCAGTCTATGTTTGGGTAGTTGAAGTCACCCAATATAATGGTGTTTGGAGAGACCTTCATATTCTCCAGTGTTCTCAGGAAAGCCAAGTGGGGTTCCTGAGTTTGGGAGGGTGGTCTGTAGCAGGCTACAAACTGAAAGGCAGTTTTGCCCACTGTTAGTTGCACATGGATGGTCTCCGATGCTTCGTGCAGTGCCACTAACCTGGAGGTGTGGGTATCTTTGATGAATATGGATACTCCCCCTCCTTTTGTGGTTTGGTCTGAGTTTTGGGGCCAAAAAGCATGGTATGAGGTATAACCTGGTAGTGCTGGAGTGCTCTCGGGAGCCTTGAACCAGGTTTCTGTTACTGTACAGATATCGATATTCTCCATACTGAGGAGAGCCTCGAGTGCATGCATCTTGAGGTTTAGACTTTTGGCGTTGTGCAGCATTACCCTTAGTTTATTTTTCCTTGTGTTGTCTATGGAGGTGGGTTTGTCTTTTGAGCCTTGCCTAAAAAAGGCACTATGGGGGTGGCAAGAGCCTTAGCCAGTATTAGAAAGCCCAGGGGTGACAGGTGCAAGCCGTCCCTAGCGAAGCAACGTGTCTTGTAGAGCATGTCATCCCAGGCTGACAGACACTGGATCCCCTTTGAATGACACCAATACTTTAGCCAATTGTTAAAATTGATCATTTTGTCTTTATACTGTGGCATCATTCTAGGTGAGGGTAAGATGCTACTCAAGGTCATACTGGCCTGGGCTACATGACCAGAGAGCTCCTCTATGTCTCTTTTCATGTAGTCCAGGGAGGTACGTCTCAGGTCATTCACACCAGCATGGACAATGACGGAGTCATATTTGTACTTGCTTTGGAGTGACCTGAGTGCTTGTGTTATGTGGCAGATCCAGGCAGCCGACAGGCAGCTTACAGTGACCTTCTCTTTGTTCAGCCTGGTGAGTGGGACGTCAGTGTGTCTGACAATATAGTCACCTATTACAAGTGTATTAGGTGTGTTGTTTAGCCTTAAGGGCTGTGACTGTGTGGCACACTGACTTTGTGAACTATGTGATACATGGGTATTGTTGTTGGGTAGCGGTTGCTTGGATGTCTGGTTTGGCGGTCTCTGCTGCTTGGGCAGATTTTTATTTAGAGCCTCCGAGTATGTTTTTGTGTGTTTATGTGTTTGGTTTGCTGTTGCGATAAGTCTATGTGAGACTGGATTTGTGGTGTGTGTTGTTACCTTCTCCTCCTGACTGACTGCGTTAGTACTGGGTTGAGAGCGCTCAGCCTCCAGTTTGGCTATATAGTTGCATCTCTCACATATATTTGAGCTTGTTGGGAGGAGGAGAGGGTGGTCTGTGTACATAAGGCAGTTGTAACATTGCCTCAAGATTCCCAGATTCACCAGCTGGACTGGAGAGTAAACCTGAAATTGACTTTTGGACATGCCAGAATAGTATAAAGAACTACTTTTTGACTGATCAAAAAGAACCAATAGGGAGCCAAGTACTTAAAGGGAGTATAAGAGGGTGTAGTGCTTTAGTTTATTAGTGCTTACTTATAAGATTACTTATACGAGCAAGTGCAGGGCTTTAGAATGAAAATAGAGTGCTTACTTTGAGATTTAGAACAGTTCTAAGGGAAAAAGTGAAGAGCAGACATTGTGGAGCCAGGAATAGTTTAAACCCGTTTAAGCAGAGCTGCCCGATGCTGCGCTATGCGCAAAATCACGCAAAACCATGTAAATGTGGGTTTTAAAGCAGGGAAACTGAAAGAGATAGGAATTGACCCAAAACGGCCAATAAGCTACTAGTTTCAAGGCTGAGACCACTCCTCCAGGGACAGATAGGCTGCTCAAAGCTCCCCACTCTCACTGGTGAACAGAGAAGCTTCCTCCTATCCAAGTAAGGATATGGGCAACAAAGGAAACTATACCACAGTCCGGAATTCTGCAAAACCTGAAATCTGGACTAATCTAGTTCAGCAAAGGTGGGAAAAGAGAATATTTTTTTTTTTGTTTGTTTTCTGTTTTTTACACCTGCTTTGTTCAATGCTAAATGTCAGTTTTAGATCCTGTCGAACAGTCAAGATGCCTTCCTAATGTAGATGAGAAGCAGCCATTTTAGGCTCAGTGCAGTTGTAAGTGATGAATTAGATGCTCCTAGTAGGTAGAAACTATACAGACTGGTTCTGGTGTTACCTATAACATATTTTATGGCACTGATAGCACAGGGTTGTTTTTTCAGGTGAGGGGTATGGTGGTTATCCTCAACGATCATGTCAATGATGGATCAGAATACTGACGTAGTTCAGTGTTCTTAAAGGTAAATCACTGGAATGAAGCTCCTTTGCTCATTTTTGTCTCTTGATGGCCTGGTTGTGGTTGTACATGTTTTTGTATTTTCATGACTAAAATACTCTAATATTTTCTATTTGAAGGCTTCAGCTACTTTTACTGGGTACACAACTGTCCTGCTTTATGCTAAATAAAACTTTGAAACATAACTATATTACTGCTGTGTTGTGGGGTCTGTTCTTGCATTTAGAGGCCCTAAGAATCACCTGTACATTGTATGATTCAAAATAACCTTGTCCTGCATGACATGGGTCCTAAAAGGAATTATGCTGATCTGGTGAAGGAACTTTCAGCAATTGCCAAAGCTGCAAAATAACTCATTAAAAGCCACTTTCAGGGAACCTAATAATATTTTTGGCAAGGCTGAACCTCAGTACCTCTTCAACCACATGTGGGGAATACCACATCATCCCTCACTTATATAAACCAACTCCATGGTTACACAGCTGTGGGTAGACCTCACTGCCAGCCAATTTGGCTTTTAGTGAGTTAGTTTGTAACACTGGCACTCAGTGAAATAGTACTTGCACAACTGACAGGCTCCCTCCTGCATCTCTTAAAGATATGTATGTTCACCACCAGTCATCCTGCTCAGCTGGCTTAGGATTACTACTGTTTCTGAGATACACCTGACATGCTCTGGTGAATGTTCCTTAGTATACCAGGTGGCAAGTATATCAAAATAATTAACATGATACAACTGACATGGTCATACTAAGGTGTTCTTTAAGATGATCCACATTTTTTTTTCCATCATGAATTTGAAAGTTGATAATTAATATAGACTTACACAATGTTAGTACTTTGACTGTCTAAAACATTTTTTGGAATTAGACGATTTTATAATTGCTTTATTTATTTGCTTTGTGTAGTATTTTAGGTGTCTATATTAGAAGATCGAAACTCCAAAAGAACGAACTTAATCAAACGCTAATACCCGAAAGCACATAATATCGAATGTACGGAACAGTGATTTTTTTTTCCCAGGGAAAAAAAATTGCTGGGCCATTGTCAGGACTTTGCCATTTCCTCCACTATGGTATAATCTCAGACTTGGTATATTTAAGTAGGGGTGTGTGGGGGCAAAGCCCCCCCCCAATTCATTTTGTCACTGGATTTTTTTCTTTTTCTTTTTTTTTTGAGCAGCGATTTTATTCCCTGGGAAAAAAATTGCTGTTCCATACATTCGATATTGTGTGGTTTTGGGTATTAGCATTCGATTAAAAAGCATTTGCTCTTTTGGAGTTTCGATCTTCTGATATAGACCGGTATTTTATAGTATGCTTAGACATGAATATGATGACAATTTAAACTTTTAATTTTGACTGATTCCTTTTGAAGCTATTGGTATGTATATATCTAGCTCCTGGCTGAAAAATGTCTGCAACAGATTAGTTCAGTTGTCAGGTCAATATATAAATAACAGTGTATTTGTGAAGCTGTTGCTCTCAAGGTAAATGAGGATGACAGTAAATATAAGGAAATATAAAGAAACAGCAGACAGGAAGCATTCTAGAAGGTGAATATATCATATAGCAGGTCTCAGTCAAAGCATGCTTTGAGTTCTATTTCAAGCAATAGTAATATGTTTATTGAAATGCCTTTCTGGTGTTGAAATCATAGACAGTAATTCAGTCAGAATACAAACAATATTTTTTCCCCTTTGTAGTACCCGCAGTGGTGGTGCTACGGTAGCGTTGTCTCCTCACAGTAAGACGCTGTCCGGTTCGATTCTCAGCTAGAGTGTCTTCTGCGTGGAGACATGCATGAATGGGCGTACCTTCATTGAAGGTTGTGCGTCAGGGCTGGTAACTCGGCACGTAAAAATCGACTACCAATCATTAGCGGACTGGAGTTCCGCTGTGGCGACCCCTAACCGGGAAAAGCCGAAAGACAACAACAAGTGTTTAGTGAATTATCTGCATTATCTGCTGAAATGTCTGCCCAACTGTAAAGGAGCAGTGCATAGTCTGAGAGCTCATTAGCATCAGTAACACTCGCAAAATGAGTGGATGCTCATACAGTCCAGTATTTTGTATCACATTTGCTGTAAAAATAATAATCTTTACAGATAAAGGATGTTTCTGGTGAAATGTTACATTTCAGTACATCGTCTGGCCATTAGAACAAGATAACAGCCATTACCATGGCTCATAACAACTATTTCTGGAGTTTGAAATGCCATTCATAAATATTGTTTCAAAGTGGCAAAAGGACAAGCAACAGACATTGGGAAACATTTTGTTGGATTTTACTGCCAGAATAAAAAATGATGACGATGCAAACAACTCTCAGTAAAAGAACAAAGATTGTTTAATGCATGC
The DNA here is from genome assembly GCF_019279795.1 of Protopterus annectens. NCBI lineage: Eukaryota > Metazoa > Chordata > Ceratodontiformes > Protopteridae > Protopterus > Protopterus annectens. The sequence goes on from NC_056748.1 coordinate 747,266,936, forward strand.
CTGTTAACTCTGTAGTAATTAATTAAGTGATGCTGTAGTATATAAAATAATGGCATCTTGACGTGTGCTTTGCTGCACTAATTGTAATGGCAGAAAGGTAGCAGAATTTGTCTGGATTAGTAGCTAGCCAGAGTGTGGCAGTTACAAATATATTCTATTTATAAGTCAGCTTCATACGTTCTTTGATCAAGCTTGATTTATGCAGATTTACACAAAAATCAGTGAATAAGAGCCTACTTATTCTTAATTCCTTACAAATATTCGCTAGAAAAAAGTTAATTGGAAAATGACAAAATAAAGAGTGCTACACAACAACTTCCATACTGCAGCTGTTTTCAAAAACAGATACTCCCTTTGCAAAACTTAGATTTTAGCTTTAGCATCAGTTTTACTAAAATTCTTTAAATAAAAGTACTTACGATGATTAGATAAGAATCACAAAAATAACAAATACCATAAAAGAATAAAAGCAAAAAAAAAAAGGCATTTTAACAAACACATAACAAGAACTGGATAAACTGATAATCACAGCTAACAGTGCAGTGCATAGTCTAGAATTTATTTAAAGCTTGACTCAATTTTGAGTAAGGCATTTTAAGTCCTAAGCTCTTATTTTAAAGTAGATTTAAATGAATCTATAATGTATGCAAGATGCAACTGTGGGTTTCAAACCCAGTTCTGTTTTTTTTTTTTTTTTTTTGCAAGCTGTAGAGTAAACCAACTCCTTCTAAAGGACACAGAATCCTGTTCAGCTGCTTATGCATGTGTTGCCATATTTTGACCTGTTAAAAAAAAAAAACTCCCTTGGCTCCCTTGGATAGAAGAGCACAGTATCACTGTTTTCATTTGGGGTAGTCTGGGATGTTTTTACTAAGAATGGTACAGGTGCAGTAGACAGCAAAGCTGTTTAGATATTCTAATGGCTTTAGCCTGCACAGCTGATGCAGCTTGAACAAGATTCAAGTGTGATACATCTTATATAGGACAGACATCATGTCATAGACTCTCCTAGGGGCCAAGCATTTGCCTTCCATTTTGTCTGCAGCTTCCTTTCCACGTGCCTTGAGGCAATGTTTTGCAAATGATTTGTACTTATGTGGTTTTAGCATGAGAAACATATTGGATTTGTTAGAGTGACTAAAAGGGTTTTGTGTGACTGACTTAATTAGTTATAGATATCACCTTGGGATCAGTTAAACAGAAGAGGGCTAAGGGACACATTTAATCCTCTCTGTCTCTTTTCTCAAGTATCTGAGTCTTCACTCAAGGCCTTGCCTAAGGGGACAGGGAAAGAGAGGCTGGCAATACAGCCTTATGCCAAACTCAGTGTATTGACAGCTTTTATACACATATGTAAATGATCATAGAAGGCCATGACAGAAAAACAGAGAGAGAGAGAGTGAAAGAGTGAATGAGAAAGTTGCTTCTTTCAATAAATACAATACGACATTTTTTATTAGCACATGCTCCTTTTAGTTCTGATACTCTAGGAATTGGGTTTATTAATGCAAACTCATTTGTGTTTCTAACAAAAAACAATGAGGATCTATTAGAATTGCAAGACTGTACCTAGAAATATTTAATTTGTTTTGACTAATTTCACTGGTTAAGATAATATACTGATGGCTGAGCATCATCACAATTTTGAGCACCATGACTAGAAAAAAAAACTATTTTGATTTTCATTGTATGCCCTTAATTACCCTAAATTTATTGCAAGTAAACACTAATATTCCAAAATACATGTAATAATTTAAAATTGTTTCTAAGAACATTTATGTATTCTACGATTTCTGCTAACTTCCGACCAACCTTGAACTGATTTTTTTAAGTCAGGACTTTTTAATTTAATACATGAAAAAAAATGAATAAAAACACTCAGGTATTTATGTCACAGTGAATAGGGTGTGGTTATTAGTTCAAAATAAATACATTTTTTCGAGAACCAATAAGCTTCTAAACAGAAAAAAAAAATAGCAAACATAAACAAAGTAGTGAGTAGAAATGCTTTTGATGAAGGAATAATCCGCAACCAACCAGTTTTCAAACAACATTTATGTATAACTTGATCCAGGTTAAGATTTAAACAACCTGTTTTGGATTAAAAAAATATATTACCAAGCAAACGTAGCGATGATTACAAATAAATTCAAAGCAGATTCTCTACGTCATTATGGCTCTTGAAATGCCTGCCTGCATGGTATATTTAAAGTACTATGGTGACAGTACATGGAGTATTTTATCTGTTCAGCATGACTTGGGGTGAATACTTGTGTTACTAGTACCAATAAAAATACATTTTTGCTAAGAAGGTTGAGCAGCTATTGCAGTTTTGTAAACTGTACAAAACAGTGCAGCCATTTGCATTGGGCCATAGAACTGTTTCAGCTGCACATCTATATGATACCCTTAAATCTTAAGATTTTACAGTGACAGTGTTTAACTACTAGAAGTGTTTGATTTAGATCCATGTATTTATAACATGTTAAAACTTTTTCAGAGTACTACCCTTTCAACAAACTAGAAGTGCTCTCTGGTGTTTCATATCTGAGATTCTACAGGATATAAATGAAAAGAATATTCCTTACAGAAATGACTGGTGTGACTGTGAGTATGGAGTTCGACTGAATGCATGCCTCAGTAGATAGCTAAAGAGACTAGACTGCTAAAATTTGCAACCCTAATTCTAAGCTGATTGTTCAGTGTTCGGCTTTTGCTAATCAGAATTTACAAATGCTGTCTAAATGGTCCATCTGTGTATTTTTCCAGGGGCATGGAGAGCTCAAGTTCATAAAAAAGTAGATTTTTACAATTTGCATGTTCCTTATTGCATACCTCAGGAGATATCACACAAAGGTATAGATGCAATCTAAGGTAATATGACTCCTTATGTTCTTTATGATATTCTCTAAGACACATTGTTATCATTCTCCAGCTCCAGACAAAAAATTGCTGTGCTGAGTCTTGGAGAGAGGAAACATGAACAAAACAACTTATTTATTGTTTTTAATAACAATTGCAAATCAGCATGGAAGTCAAATACTTAATATTTAAAACCGTAATAAATAGCCCGGACCCTGGAGTTAGTATACACAGTTAGGTGGGGGGGGCACATCCCCCCCCCCACACCTAGTTTGGTTTTACTGAACAATATAAAACCAAACCAGAGAATATAAAATCAAACTAGGTGGGGGGGGGATCTGTCCCCCACACACCCCACAACTATATATACTAACTCCATGGTTGCACTACAGTGGGGAAAAACACATATAACTTTTGCTTGCCTTACAGTGCTCTACAGACTGCCAGTACTAATTGTCAGTGAAATTAATTTTAGGTGAAGTGAACTTTAGGTGAAGTGAACTTTAGGTGATTTGGTGTCTCTGAAATCATTGTCAGGCAAATGAGCTTTAGGTGAAATGAAGTAGACCCACACATATATATATATATATATATATATATAAATATTTCAATATCAAATTAGTCTGGGAAATTCCACATATCTGACACACTCCTACCCTTGGCGTGTGTGATTCCTGCCACTACGTTTTGGGAGCAAGTTGCTGCTCCCCCCACCCACCAGCCTGAATACCTTGCTTAACTAAACAACACCTCAGAAAACTAGGGGAACCATTCCTGGCTCCATGTAGAACATAAAGCGGGACTACAACCTCCCTTATTTCAACAACCCACTACTTTCAAGAAATGAGTTGCTGCTCCCACCACACACCAGCCTGAATACCTTGCTTAACTGAACAACACCTCAGAAAACTTGGGGAACCATTCCAGGCTCCTTGCAGAACATAAAGCAGGACGACAACCTCTCTTTTTTCAACAACCCACAACTTTCCGGGAACGAGTTTTCCGCTCCCGCCACCCACCAGCCTGAATACCTTGCTTAACTGAACAACACCTCAGAAAACTAGGGGAACCATTCCAGGCTCCTTGCAGAATATAAAGTGGGACAACAACCTCCCTTTTTTCAACAACTCACTACTTTCCGGGAAAGAGTTGCCGCTGCCCCCACCCACCATCTTGAATACCTTACTTAACTGAACAACACCTCAGAAAACCTGGGAAACCATTCCAGGCTCCCTTTTTTCAACAACATATGTGCTGCTTCAGTTTTAGTTGCCACAAAGGTCCCAGTCCTGTCTTAATTTGCTGTTAGGGATCCATTTACTGTATTAACAGATTACCACTGTTTTTACTGTGAACAGTCTGTGTCTCAGACTCTGCTAGGGCTTGCACACTCACAGAAAGACTAAGAAAAGACGACCACCAGTGAATAAAAGACTGCAAACGTGTTATTATTGTATTTGTTATTATATTAAATGTACTTATTTATATATGAGAGCACACACAGTATGCTTAACATTTTAAGTATTGTTTTAGTTGTAAGTGTTATATTACTTTAAGTTAGTAAGCATAATGAAGTAGATTATTGTTCTGTAATTAGTCTAATTGTTAATTAAGTATGGGAGGGGCATGTTTTACTTGTATTTAAACTTGGAAACGTTTGTATTGATGTATCCTGAAGAAGTCTTTCGGTGAAAGCGTTAAATAAAAGGTTTTTGCGCTCATTTCCTGGCTGGTTTCTCTGGTGTTCCAATGTTTGGTTTACACTCACAAAAGGGCTCTCAAGAGCATTTCCCCCCAATTTCCTTCTTATCCATGGACCTTTATTTTTTAGTGCTTTCATTCTCTCTCTTTGCCCACTAGATGGTGCTGTAATACACTGGGCTCACCCAACCAGCCCACATCAATGCCTTTTCCCGAGACTCCTTTTACACTGTCCCAACCACAGTATTTTCATCTCTATTTACCTACCACACTTCCCACTAATGCCTGCTCTGACCACTGCTTTTTGGGGCCTAGGTGCTTGAACACTCCTTCCCTACTCTCCCTATCTTCCTCTTTCCATAACTCCCACACTCCAGACTAGCATACTTTCCTGCAAAAAGAAATAATTACACTTGTTGATTGTTTTCTTTTCCTTCCACTTACCTTGTTCAGCTGGGCCTAACCGCTCCATTCACCCTCGCTGTGCTCAGCCTCACTCCATTCCCCTACCCTACCCCCATTCTCACCCACCCCTGACATCATTTCCTTTATTCTAACACCCTGCACACCACACCCCCAGGAACCCAAGCCCTCCATTCCCTGTCCTCCACTCACATTACTCCTACATCTCCACCCTCCTCCACTCCTAACTACCACCTATTATCACTACTTGTTAAACCTCAACCTCACTTGCACACACTCCAACTCCTTCTACTCTTACTCTCTAGCCACACCTTTTCCATACATATAATCATTACCTCACCTATCCACACTTCACCATGACATCCCACACCCTCTTCTTAGCACTACTAACTACTTCTACTCTAACTATCTTATATAAACTCTCCTCTTACAACTTTCACCTTCAAACCCAACTACCACTCACCCACCTCTATCAATCCCCCAGTATTCACACAAATCCCTCATCATTCTTGACTTAACCACCTTCCACTCTGTCAAAAACCTTCTCTCCAAACACAAAACATAGCACATTAAAGCCAAGCACCCCCAAAGGAAAACCTAAATACTATCTACTTTATATGCCTATACCTCATCCAATTCCTACTCCCCCCTCCCTTTTACTTACAGGTGAAATACACCGCAACCCCGGCCCAGGTATCTCCTCACTTATGATAATACTTCCATACAGTCTACCGTGCCCTACTCCTATATCCCACTAAAACATAACTCTCTTTATTCCATTAACTTGAGAAGCATAGTAAACAAAACTACTGAATTCCATTCTTGGATATCTCTACACTCCCCAGACATCATAGCCCTTTGTGGAACTTGGCTAAAATCCCATATTCCAGATAAAGACATCCTCCCCCTGGATACAACATTTTAAGACTAGATCAAACCAAAAAAAAATGAGGAGGTGTTGCTATCATGTATACTGAGCACCTCACTCTAACCCCTTTGGTTCTCTCCTCTCCTCCTGACTCACCTGCAGAACTTCTTGTAGCTAACTGTAAGATAAATACCCACACTTCATTTAACATAGCTGTAATCTACATTCCACCTGGTGGCAACATCACAGTACTGGAAAGTATCCTTTCCTCTGTCTGCTCTGACCTCCCCAATGAAACCATACTCATGGGAGATGTCACCATTCGCTGGTTAACTCTCTCCACTGAATCCCCCTCTGCCTCCATTAATTTACATGGTTTCACCCAACTAATAACTACACCTACCTATACCACTAAATCTACTGCTCATTCAGCTCTTCTTGACTGGATACTTGTATTACATCAGCAACAGTTCCAAGATTCACAGCTGGAAATCCAAGTGCAGCAAACTTTTTCAATAAGCAAGAAACACGCTGGACTATAGAAATACACAATTTAATAAAGCAAAGCTTTCAGGAATAAACAATTCCCTTCTTCAGTGTATAAAAACAATGAATGAACTCTATTTTAAATAGCATTTGAAATAAGTCACATGTTCAGCTTCCCCCAATAGTCTGAAACAATGGGGGAAACAGTCTCCTTGGAAACAGATTTTATTATTGAAATTGACAATTTAAAAAGCACGTTTATAGGACGTGGGTACCCCGAAGTTCTGCTTAACACTATAAAAGCAGAAATTACCCATACATGATCTACTGGTCAATATAAGCTAATTTTGAGTACCAGCCAGTCGAACCAGATTGCATCAGAGATTATGGAAAAAGGCAATCATGATTTGGTAAATAGTACTGTTTAAAATAATGAATAAACAAATTATATGGTTCATTTCATTACACCTTTTTCAACAGATGCAGTCTTTTTGAAAGAAATCTTATTTAAGAACTGGAAGTTATTATTAGATGACCCCACTATTAGGAAGCAGATAACGGAAAAAAACAAGGTTTGTGTTTAAGAGTGGGTTTAATTTTAAAAATATGTTGTAAAACAAACCTGTTACTATAGTTAAGTTTCCAGGTATGTTTAAGTGTGAGGCATTTCCTCATTTTAATCATATGGACATATGAATAACTTTTACAGTTAATGGAGTAAAATTTAATACAACTAAAAATATAAATGTAATTCCAGAATGATTGCCTACCTTGCTAGCTATCAGTGCTGTACCAGGCTATATTGGTAAAACCAAACAGAAATTTAAGGAGCGAGTGTATAAACATTTGTACAATATATCAAGAAGTAAACTTGAAAACAGTCTAGCCAGACATATTTTAAATAACCCGGGTCATTACTATAAATTTAAAGTGATTGACCAGGTGGTGTTTGATCCAAGAGGGGTTCCCTAGAGTTTAAAATTAGATAAGCTCAATTTGGTTTGGCAATTGCGTTTGAAAGAATATAGCTTCCCAGGTCTTAATGATATGTGCTCTATAGCATGTTTGTTGAAATTAAAGAACTTGGAGAGGTAGTGAATAATGTACAGTGGGATTGTATTGTTTTAGTTTTGTATAAACTTATGAATGTTTTAGTTTTTATTAATAATGTATTTATCTGAAGTTTAGTTTACACAACAAATATTTTATGAATGTATTTGTATTTGTGTTGCAATTGGGAATGAGGCTGATCATGTGACATTTAGACTGTTATTTAAACAAGGTTTCTATAAAATATCTGATGAAGTTTGAGTAGAGACTCAGACAAAAAGCATTTCATTAAGCATTCTTTGTTGGCTGGAATTCTTCTGGTTGCTATTATTTCTTATTTTATACAGTTTGGTTGTTTTTATTTGATTTGAGTTTTGTAATTGCTATTCATGTTAAAAGCCTCATTTTTTGTTCATCACTGTTGAAACTTTGCTTAATTAGCTATGTACCATGTCAACTTACTTTTATATTTTAAGTGACTATGTAATTGCGGAGCTTTTCTCCCCAGGTCTCCACTGAAAAAGAGCTCAGACTCAGCTGGACCAACCCAGACAACAAATGTGAAATAAATAAATTAAATATATCTATATATATATATATATATATATATATATATCTATATTTATCTATCTATATATATATATATATATATATATATATATATATATATATATATGTATATATAGTTTACTATCAAAATGTCGATCGCCCATCGTCGACACCACTAACGCGAACTCCGAACAGCGACTGTTGGGATGTCGAACACCGATATTCCGAAATGCAAAATCTTGCCCCCCATTGGACCCATGGTAGCACTTGTTTTGTGGTGTAGTGGTCGGAAATGTCGACGTTCGGTGTTTTAGTTCGATATCTTGAGGAATCGGCATTACAGCTTTCGCATAAAGGAGTCGACAGTATGTACATTCGACGATGGGCGATCGACATTTTGATAGTAAACCTATATATATATATATATATATATATATATATATATATATATATATATATATATATGGGTCTATGTTTCAATGTCATAAAAACACTTCATCGAATCCCGGTTTTGCAATCACATTTTAATGAAACTATGTATTATCAAAACTGCACATGAGCGAAGTACATAACATCGAACATGTACATTTACATAAGCTGGTTCTCTGAAGCACATTACAGTGGGGATAAGGTATTATATCCTTTTCCCCACTGTAGTGCGATCTCGAAGCTAGTATATTTAAGTTAGGGGGTGTGGGGGGCGAAAAGAGTAATTTGTAAAGTTTTTAATTTAAGTTTTAGGGTAGGGGAATGGCTTACACAAAAGTACATGTTCGATGCTATGTACTTTGCTCATGTGCAGTTTCAATAATACACAGTCTCGCTAAAGTGTGATTGCAAAACCGGGATTCGATGAAATGTTTTTTCAACATTAAAACATAGACCCATATCTATATATATATATATATATATATATATATATATATATATATATATATATATATATGTGTGTGTGTGTGTATATATCTCTCTCTCTCTCTCTCTCTATATATATATATATAAATGCGTGTTTATGTGTGTATTTAATTTTGTGTAGATAGAGTGGTCTAGATAGATAGATAAAAATGTGTATTCAGACCAGTCTGTCCTTTAAATAAAATAGGGAACTATATAGGAGGAAGGAAGAAAGGCTAAGTAAATCGGAGTGGGATTGAAAAAGAAGACATTCAGAATAAAACTAGAATTTGAAGGCTGGGGTGCTATGGAATAATCTAGAAGGCTGGTGACTGGTATGGTTTTGTGATTTATAAAGACTCAGACAGGGTAAGAGATTCATTTGAGTTTTTCTTTCCAAGAACGTTGAAGTACAGTAATAAAGATCTAAGCAAGTAGACTGTTGCACAGGTCAGAAAGAAGCAAGAAAAGGCTTTGCTTCCTGGACACTCTATATTTTAAAAAAGAAAGATGGTATTAACAGAATGAGTAAACTGGCCAAAACTGTGTTTGTGTGAAAAGAGTAGGATATTGAGTAAAGCAAAGGATTTGTGAGTATATTGATAATGTGTAGAGTTAAGGTTGTATACACATCACTCATTTTTGTTCAGAAAGATAAAACAATGTTCATTGCGAGGTTCAAGAAAAATAGAGAGATAGAGCCGTACAATCTAAAACCCTGAATTGTTATACCAGATGCAAGAATGGCAAACACATGTTCACTTTTTTTGGGGAAAGGGGGGATTTAGAAGCTCTTTTTCAAGAATGATACTAGCCTCAAGATACAATAAGATTGATATGTTGTAAGCTGCCTTTTATTACTTGATGACTTTTACATATATATATATATATATATATATATATATATATATATATATATATACATATAAAATCTGTTGTAGTGAAACAGATGTCATCATCTAATCAGAATCCAAAGTATTTGAAAACATGCGTGACTTTCATAGGGCGAGTTTTAGTGATAGCAGTATGCCAGTCACATGGCAGATGCTGTAATCAAGCAAGTCACTATAGCAATAACCCATGCCTGGGTGTGGGTAATGCTGGATTTACCCATGGTTGGTGTGGTTTGGTCACAAGGGCGAAGCCCGAGTGGCCAAACAAAGCCAACGGTGGGTAAATCCAGCATTACCCACACCCAGAAGTGGGTTATTGCTATTATACAATGACATTATTTAAGAAAACAAATAATTACTTTTCTTAAATAATGGCATTGTATAATGCCTCCTTGCTGCCCTTCCGCAACTGTCTGGTATTCTGCGGCAGTTCTGATGTACTGCGCATGCGTATGCCTACACAGTACATCAGAGCTGTGGGCAAAAGCAATGGAGGAAGCAAGATCTCCGTTGCTTTTTACAAACTGTTTCGCTATGTTAAATGGGTTTAACATAGCGAGACAGTTTTGAAAAAAGCAACGGAGAACCTCCGTTGCTTTTAAAGCTGTCTCACTATGTTAAACCCATTTAACATAGCGAGACAGTTTTGAAAAAAGCAACGGAGAAAGCAAGATCTCCGTTGCTTTTTACAAACTGTCTTGCTATGTTAAAGTCATTTAACATAGCGAGACAGCTTTAAAAAAAGCAACAGAGATTCTCCGTTGCTTTTTTTAAAGCTGTCTTGCTATGTTAAACTCGTTTAACATAGCGAGACAGTGTGAAGCAACGGAGATCTTGCGTTCTCCGTTGCTGTAAAAAAAGAGTTATAGTAATGGAAAAAGTCCGGGCGACCGGACCTTTTTCCATTACTATAACTCTGATTTACAACGTGTACGCTGACCAATCAGCTCGCACATTTTTGAATATTAATGGGGGGGGGGGGTCGTTGTATAATATTCTGTAGATCATGGCCTTACTTTATCTGTTTGTTGAGCAGGTTAGCCTGGTAGACACAATTTTCCCCTTTTAAGGGGCAACCCAGGAGTACTATCTGGTTAAGTGACTTGGTGACTTGCTCAGAGTTACACAGTAGACAAATGAAGGTGGAATAAATCAAGCCCTGTGTCCCTGCACACATGAAGCAGATCATTAACTGTTCATAGTTTTATTCCTTCAATCCTCTGAACTAACTGCCAGACATGGACTTTGTTTTACTGTAGTTTGATATGTTGCCCTTTAATAGTTAGTTAAGAAGATGTAAGTTTATGTCTTGGCCACTGTGGGTTAGATATAAATGTTGAATGTTTCTACTGCAAATAGACTATATTATCTGCCTTTGCAATAGCAAAAATAGCAATGAGTTTATGTTAGTGGACTTGCAAGTGAAACCAGCAGTTCTCCAAAGGTCAGTAATCTGCAAACAAAGAAGATAAAATGCATTGCCCTGTCATCCAGGTTGTGACTGGAAAGTGTTTCATTGGATCAGTCCACCCGCCAACCATCAGAATAAAAATAAAAAAAAAATGGTAACACTCATTTTCTTCTTTAAGATATAAATTGATAACACTTTAGACAGTTTGATGTCTAGTTAAAATGTGTCTGTTTCTCTGAGTAATAACCTATTTGATATTAAAACAAATACTTATGTTAGGTAGGTGTCCCATTGAGATTTACTTGACCATAGCAGTACAGTGTTGGCACAATCCCAACACTGAAACCATGCTGATGACTACCAGGATGATAATGATATTTATTAAGGTGCCCCTTTAACTGATACCTTGCCTTGATTCTAGGTGTAAGGGCAGCCCATAAAAACATACAACTGTAGCTTGCTCTCAGAAGTCTCAAAATTCATATGTGAACAGATGAGGATTATAGTTAGAATTTAGGGGATAATGCACCTTAAGAATGCAATCATTTAATCAGCATATGCAAAGAGCATCAGATCTGGGTGTACAACCTGCTTTTATTGGAAACAGCAATACATTAGAGAAGGCATGTTGCATTTTTATCAAACAGAGAAAAAAGAAGCTGTTAATTTATGGTATAGCTTTGGGCTGAGGGACTGGCAGATCTGAATGGGACAGTGCAGTAAAAGATATGCAAAACACCGTTTGTAGGTGCATGAGGGTCATGACCTTCCAAATGTACTGAAACCCCTTACCCACTAAAAATAATTTGCTGTCAGAATTCTCTTTTGTTCTTTAGGAAGCAGAGTCACATGCCACCTTGAAAATCAGAATTCATTAATAGTTTTGACCTGTTTTTTTTTTAGTTAATACAGAGTACATTGTAGGAGCCAAAATAAAATGGTGTAGCTGGGTTTTTAACTCATTACATCTGAGTGACGCCTCCAGGTGCATCTGCAGTTAACTCCTACTGACACCTCTAGGCATCAAATATTGCTTGTTCATTATTTGTATCAAGAATTCCAAAACCATGCTATGTACGTTTTAAAGGATTTCATCTTAAAGCTTACGCAATGACAAACTCAACTGCATTAATATTTGACCTCTGTCTAGTGCAGGTAAATAGATATTAACTGTTGTTTTTATGATATTAATTTGTACAGGTATAATTTTCACATTTTTCTACATATCTTAACAACCAAGTAACACAAACAGAACTTCTTAGCCTCATATGAAAGCTCTCATCTAGAGGAATGAAATACTGCTGATGGTATGTGTGTAACTTGAGTGGTTGCTGAGATATTGTAAGTTGTTTATAAAATATTACAAATGTAATAGTCCCTGTGTTTACTGTCACTTACAAAATTTGGTTTAAGACCTAGAACCTAAAGAATACTACCATTAGAAATATTTTGTGCTGAAGAGTTTGCCATTTACACTTCGTTCATAACCCCTATGGTTCCAGAGATATGAACATTTGTTTGAAATGTGAGGACATAATTTGATTCTGACAAAAGGCAGTCAAATTCTGTCAAAACTCATTGGAAGTTACAGATCAAACTTCCTGAGCTTGTTTTGAGTGAATGAGATAAATTGAAGCCCTGTCTAGTTGAGTAAGATCATTTAAGGTTTGAGTTCTTTTGTTAGCCTCCCCAAAAGTCAATCTTTAGCCCCTGTTTTGTACGGTTGAAAATATTTTTTTTTCCTGGAGAGGTACACATTTATTAAGTAGTGAAAAGACAAATCAGCATTTGGTTGTCTTGTGACAAAAGTTTAGACTGCTTTGAAAGATTCATGAGCAGTGTGTAATCCCAGGTCTTCTTGAAGGTAATAAATGTAACGGTAATGATGATTCTTTGAGAATTTTTTTTATATTGTTGGATTAAAGGGAAGGTAGTCACTGAAAGATAAAGAATAAATAAAGACATCTCTTGATTTGTTTATGAGGGTTCCATCAAATGATACTATTACCTGACTGAAGAATAGACTGCATTATTACCTTTCCAATATGAGATAAGTTGTAGTCAGATAAATCTTTCCAGAGAACCTTGCAGCTGTGTATTCTAATCCAGGTTAAAATTCCTTATGATTAGATAATGTTTTTTGACCAGATGTCCATATCTAGAGGTTAACAAACCAAAAACAGCTTTGAGGGAGGTAGGACATACACAAATGGCTACATTTTTAAGCATGGAAATAGAATATTCAGCTACTTTCCAGTAGGGTCTGTATCAGAAACTGAGTAAACTAGGTAAGGTAGCCTTCCACATCAAGGACTCTATAGTTGTGAGAACATTTGTTTCCCAGAACTGCCTTTGTTCATAGCACCCCCCCCCCCCCCCTAAAAAAGGTGCATTTATCATTTAGTCTTACAAACTGTAGTTCTATTCCTTTAGGCTTCTGCAACTGTTTTAAGAATCATCTTTATGTATTTGTTTTCATAGGCCATCTTTACATGGGACCTGCACTTCTCAGCTCTGGTAATGACAATATAACATGCCCTTGGAGTGTGATGCCAGCATGCACCTTAGATGTGGACTGCACAATCACAGCTGTATCATTATTAAGAGATAATCAGAGCAGGAGAGACTGTTTTTCCTTCCTGAGTTTATGTGTTTATTTTCTGACACAGTCTCCACCAGCAGCCCATTCACCCTCTGCTTTTAAGGGTTCTTCTCACTACAAGATAGCATTAATGGAGCTGCATTTGTGCCTCTACCTGCATTCATATTCTCCATTCTATGCATCCCAGCCTTTATCTCTAGTTAAATCTGTATTACCTGGCACATTCTTTTCCCAAACAAGTTCTTCTCTTCACTCACCCTCTTCATTTTGTACACACTCCTGCCTGTTATGAAGTACAGATTTTTCTTCCACCCATATTCCCCTTCAAACCCTTTTTCAATATGCTTTCAGTACAGAGCTGGACAGCTATGTAGCGGTCTAATGCTAGTTTCCCGCTTCCTCATGTTTACCTTTCCCCTTTCTTTTGTCCTAGAACCTCCAAATTTTACTAATGTTTTTGCTGCTGTCTAATTTTATGTTCTAGGTGATAGATGCCGCTGAGGAAGCATACTAATGATGGACTTTTTCTGTACTGGCATGGATATGTGCTTTCCATATGTTTACTGTACCATAATACTCAATGTTTTGACTTTCAAAGGTTTGTATTATAGAGGTATACCAGAGAATGTGGCACAGCCAAGCAAGGTAATGAAGTTTACTCCATCAGAATACATGAAAAGGCTACTGAATGGAGATCACCCAGGAATCTAAAATAAAATAAAAAATATGGAAGGGTACTGGGTCATACTTGATGGAAATGAATGATTCATTTTAAGCAAAATTACAAAAATTTCTCTGTCATTTGACAAATTTTGTTATAACATTATGCGTTAGGTATTCACATATTTAAGGATACATTACAGCATAGGTGGGTTGGCTTAAAATTATAAGTACAAATTTAATAACTACACTTGGAAATTCCAGTTACTGTGACTTTGAGTAGAATTTATGATGCATTGAAATGTCGCTAGTAGTAGATTGTCCATTTTTGCCTGAATGAAAACAGTATTGCCTGTTCCATTCAATGAACTTTTATTTTGCTGAAAATTTTTCAGTGTTGTTTTGACTTATGTAGAAAAGGGAGTTTTATCCTTATTAGGGTATTGCTTCTGTGACTGCAGGCATTATGACATTAGAAAAGCATGAAGAAGCTCCAAATAAAGTAGTTGAAGATGTTCAAGGAACTGCCAGAGCTAACTGGGCCTTTATGTGAATGGTTTCTTCACAAATGATACATCTTGCTGCCCATACATCTGCTGATGCCATTTCCTGTTAGGCTTTGCACTGTGAAAATAAAGAAAATCAGGAACTGCCAATTTTTCAGCTTCCATGCTACATTTATAATTAGAAGAATTCTCTAAACAATCTAGACACATCATTGTTTTTCAAACATTAAAATGAAAATGATAATATATTATTTTTAAAATCTACCAATGTAAAGTATGAAAAACTATAGAAATCACCCAATAAATAAATGTTATATCTCCTTTAAATTAATATTTTCTAAAATAACCAACTTTAGTTATTCCTTTTTTTTCAAACTATCTTGAAATTTATTCATATTTCCCAAAGCCATGGTTAGGGAAGATGAAGGGGGTAGTTGCCTTGGACACAAGTTGTTAGTGGTTGATGTAGAAGAGATGCCAATCTGTCCCTGCAAATCAGTAGTATGATTGTTGCCTATTGCTGGGTGTCTGGAAGCAAGTACTGATCAGTCCTTTAATGTTTGCATCTTTGCAAATGCAAGCAATATTGGTAGTCATTTAAGCAGCAGCGAATGAGATTGCAGCTACTTGAATATGTTTGCAGTGTTTCTGTGCTTGTGTGTGAGTATGGAGATGTTTGTTAAGAACTCTTCCAAGATCCTAGTATAACTTTTTGATATGGCTTTTAAAGGGTATTTCAGCCAAAACAGGAGTTGTTATAATGTAGAAACATAAGAAATAGCTCTTTGCCTGTTTGTCTTTTTTGTGATGTTATCCGTAAACGTCATAAGATCATCTTAAAATAAGTTTCTAAGCAAGATAGGAAAAACAAAGAAGAAATGCAATTCTCTGAAAGCAATTTATGTAAAGTATAATGTTGCCACCTACACATGCTGCCATCTCCTCACAAATAAACCACACCACTGTGTAATGTAAACACACTCCTTGTCTCAGGTAGCCCCACCCCTTTTAACAAAGCCACACACACAAATGAGATGTAAAGGAGGTAATGTAGTGTCAGAACAGGGCATTTTATTACCATGTACGTAAACAAAGTTGTGCCACAACTTTGAATATACAGTGTCTGGTTGCATCACTTAATCAGACACGCAGCAGGTGGGCAAATACAGCAACAAGGAATCAAACCCAGGACTAATACAAGATAACATCTTATCCAGAGAAAAGAGAGACATTAGATTACCCTGCACATAAATAATTTTGAGAGACAGATGGGATGTACTGTCTTGTAAAGCTATTTACTAAGATAAACACACAAGGTAAACTACATACCTCTCTGTTCCTAATGTTAAATATATCCTTAATTTTGCATAAAGATTTTAATGTGTCCCTTCTAAAACTGGAATTTTGTTTTGAAAAAGAAAATGTGGTAAATTGCCATCAGTAAATACAGATAAACAGTGTAATTCATATCCTCTTTTGTCTGTCAACTTCCTATATTATTACTGCAAGTATTTAGAAAGTGTCCCTCATTTGTTTTGTTTTTTTGTCCTTAATTCTGGAGGTAAATGACTGAGAACTAGGACAGGCAAATGCAGGAATAGCTAATCAAACCCTGGTTGGAATATTACAGGATGATGGTCACAACAGCTCATAGCCTTCTCAATCCTCTCTCCACTGACCAATTAAATAAAAAAATAAAGGTGGAGAGTGTACAGTTGTCAATATTTTTAATTACCTTGCAACAGTCATAGAAGACATTGTCAAAAATTAGGCATTCAGTGCTACTTGCCACAGTTGTTCCTTTTCTTTCTCTTTTGGTAGGAAGTAGTTCTTCACCAACATACCTCTCCACCTCTTAGAAAGGAAATCAGGACAAAACCTAAAATAATGCGGGAAGCCCCCAAAATAGGGACATATTTTAAATATTGCTCTTATAAACTTAGAAAGTTGTTACAATACCAGTATTTGTGTTAGCATGCATTTTCTGAAAGTTATGATGTTTGAAACTCAAATGTCTGTAATTATTTAGTGACTTTAATCCTCAGTGATTTGCCAGAAAAGCACTAATTTTATGA